>NW_027633324.1:977505-993394 GCF_053919585.1 Euprymna scolopes
CAACTAAACAAGTTTAAATCAACCAATGAAAAACAGCTACGTAACACAAACTCCATAAAAGGTAAAAAGTTTGTAACGTCGACTGGGAAATGTCTGATTTTTCCCGGAAAAAGTTAACGGTTTTCACGCCGATGGTGAAATATAAAAGAGCCCCAAAACGGGCTGCAAATTCAGTTTGACCGTGGCAGCGAGAGATGTTCCAGAAGAATAGATGACCAGCCAAAAGACCCAGCTAAGCCGCTGCCCTGCCGCTGTTTTATTTTTGCCTATTTCTCTGATGCCAAACAAATTTAAAGGTATTTATATTTTATTATACTAAATACTGTTAGAAACCTAGCAAGCGATATTACCGTGATAATTGTGCAGTTTATAAACCGTGCTGTTCTTGGATAAAATATTTTTAATTTAAATCTAAATTAACGTCTTTTAATTTAATTTGTTAGATGAACGTATATATATAATATTATTTAAGGGCGGTCGATAAACTGTAGAATTTCACGTGACAATTGTGCAGTTTATAAACCGTGCTGTTGTTGGATAAAATATTTTTAATTTAAATCTAAATTAACGTCTTTTAATTTAATTTGTTAAATGAAAGTATACATATAATATTATGTAAGGCCGGTCGATAAACTGTAGAATTTCACGTGACAATTGTGCAGTTTATAAACCGTGCTGTTCTTGGATAAAATATTTTTAATTTAAATCTAAATTAACGTCTTTTAATTTAATTTGTTAGATGAAAGTATATATATAATATTATTTAAGGGCGGTCGATAAACTGTATAATTACCGTGACAATTGTGCAGTTTATAAACCGTGCTGTTGTTGGATAAAATATTTTTAATTTAAATCTAAATTAACGTCTTTTAATTTAATTTGTTAGATGAAAGTATATATATATAATATAATTTAAGGGCGGTCGATAAACTGTAGAATTTCACGTGACAATTGTACAGTTTATAAACCGTGCTGTTCTTGGATAAAATATTTTTAATTTAAATCTAAATTAACGTCTTTTAATTTAATTTGTTAGATGAAAGTATATATATAATATTATTTAAGGGCGGTCGATAAACTGTATAATTACCGTGACAATTGTGCAGTTTATAAACCGTGCTGTTGTTGGATAAAATATTTTTAATTTAAATCTAAATTGACGTCTTTTAATTTAATTTGTTAGGTGAAAGTATATATATAATATTATGTAAGGCCGGTCGATAAACTGTAGAATTTCACGTGACAATTGTGCAGTTTATAAACCGTGGTGTCGTTGGATAAAATATTTTTTAATTTAAATCTAAATTGACGTCTTTTAATTTAATTTGTTAGATGAAAGTATATATATAATATTATTTAAGGGCGGTCGATAAACTGTAGAATTTCTTGGATAAAATTCTGGATGTGTATTTTCCCCCCTAAAGTCCAACCCTATCCTCACCGTGGTAGGGGGGTGTAACGTTGTAGTTTAACAGCTACACGGCTAAATGGGCTCTGGCAAAAAAAAAATAAAATCCAGAAAATGTCGGCATTAGTTTGTTGCGTCCGTCATCTGGTCGTCTTTTTATACGCTTGCATGTGGCGAGCAAAAAGGCGTGAAGGGGGCAGGCTGAAAGGAGAACAATACCCGAAAGATGTAAACCGAACGAAAGAGAAAAATGGGCCTCCCTGCAAGGCCCTGTGTTCTCCCAAGCCTGCTCCCAGTTTCCCCGACTTTGCATGCAACTGGTTTTGAGCTTTTGGAAAGCTCTTTTCTCAGTGTCGGGGTGTTGACTCCACTTCCAAGTTAACAAATAGCTGCAAGTCTGGGTACGGTCCGATTGGTTCCGAAGCTCTTCCGCTGTGAGGTGCGCTTTCGAATCTGCCGAAGGGGGCTACCCTCTAAGCAGGCGACACGTGCTCGTGTTACTATGTAATGCATGCTTGCCTCGACTCGACTAAGGACGACTAGAGTTCGACTAGATTGTGTGCTCACAAGCCGCTTTAAGGCCGCTTTTATTATTCCTACTGTCTACGAACTCCGAAACGGTATGGTAGTGCAATTATATATGACCGTCCTCCGATACGAAATGGTAGTGCAATTATATATGACGGTCCTCCGATATGATAGTAGGAATGCCAGTTTTGTGAGTGATCATCGCCGTCTTATGAACACAAACTAGTGGTATCTTTACGAATCCTGTTGGGTAGAGAGAACACCTCTGTTTTCTGCTCTGCCTGTTATTCTGAGTAGAAACCGCTTTTTAGGAGATGTTCGCAGCAAAGCTTGTTTTTATATAGTGCCCCTCCTTTCGGGAGTTCATCACCTCGCTGCCCAGACAAGAGCTTTCCCCAGCGGAACCTGTTTTCTTTCTTTTTCTTTTGTTTTACTTTCCAGTTTAATGGCGAACGAACAGTCACCAGCAAGTGGTCTGCACCGACAGGAAGATGAGTATAGTATCACCCTTTCTTCTTTCTATTTCGACTTCAGTCTTTGTGATTTGAAAATTTAATTTAACTGTTTCCATTGTTCCAGCTTTCACACAGCAGTAGATTATCAACACTATAAATATCACCTCTTTTTTATAGATTGGAACAAGCAACGAAACCTAGCAGCATCACCGTTCCTGTCTGCAACATGTCTTGTGCAGTTTGAATCAAGTATTTGATTTCATTGCATTCAAGCACATCTGGGTACAATCAAACTGCGTATGATGTATGTCTATCTGTTTCTTCCAGCATTAGCATCTCGAAGTGTTGGCAGCAATCATTGTCATAGAAATAGAGTAAGTATTCTTTTTCTTTCCTTCTGTGTGTATATCTTTGTAATTTCAGGTACTCCTCTTGATCATGATGGAATTCTACTATCAGCTATTGTGAGAATTATGTGGATTGGAAAAAACAACTGAATCCAGCAGCATCACCTATCCTAGCTGCCACATGTTTCCTGTAGTTACAGAAGTCCTCAAGTAAGTGTTTCTTTCTTTGTGTACATGCACATCGGGGTACAATCAAATTCTAAACTATTAGCTTCATTTAAATGAATGCAGTTCTGCTTGTATTTCTTCTCATCAGCTAACTTATGCAACTACAAAAAAATAAAAAAGTAGTACATGGGTGTTTGATCATAGCCAGAAAGTTAAATATATCATTTAAAAAAAAATCCATTAGTTATGTTGTCTCTCTTTATTATATAAATCAAAAACAAAGTTTTTAAATAATTAAAAGAAAAAAATCATCACAGTAAAAATTATATATATGTAACAAAGAACACAAACAAACATAAAATTGCCATTAGTTTCAGTAAGAAGCAGAAAAGAGAAAAAGTGGAGATAACACCTGGAAAGTAACAGGTAAGAATTTTCTGTATATTTTTATTTCTTGTCTCGAATAGCACATAGATTTTTTTCATGTATCAATTAAAAAAAATAACCCAAGTCAAACAATTGATGGAAAAACTAAGCATTAAAGTTCAATTAAGCATTAAAAACATAACTTCTAATAATTATGTGATCTTTATACAAATTGTCTCCCTTGAATATATATATATATATACATATATATATATATATATATATATATTCAAGGGCGAAAATTTGTATATAGATCACATAATTATTAGAAGAGATCACATAATTATTAGAAGTTATTTTTTTAATTGAAATATATATATATATATTTCAATTAAAAAAAATAACTTCTAATAATTATCTGATCTATATACAAATTGTCTCCCTTGAATATATATATAAATATATACATATATATATATGTATATATATTTATCTCATTTAAAAAAATAACTTCTAATAATTATGTAATCTATATACAAATTGTCTCCCTTGAACATATATATAAATATATATATATATATATATATATATATATATATATATATATATACATGTATATATATTTATTTCATTTAAAAAAATAACTTCTAATAATTATGTGATCTATATACAAATTGTCTCCCTTGAATATATATATATTATATATATATTTATTTCAATTGAAAAAATAACTTCTAATAATTATATGATCTATATACAAATTGTCTCGCTTGAATATATATATATATATATAATAAAAAAAAAACTTCTAATAAGTATGTGATCTATATACAAATTTTCTCCCTTGAATATATATATATATATATAATTATATATATATATATATATATATATATATATTCAAGGGAGAAAATTTGTATATAGATCACATGATTATTAGAAGAGATCACATAATTAGTAGATTGAAATAAATATATATATATATAAATATATATTTATTTCAATTAAAAAAATAACTTCTAATAATTATGTGATCTATATACAAATTGTGTCCCTTGAATATATAAATATATATATATATATATACATATTTATTTCATTTAAAAAAATAACTTCTAATAATTATGTCATCTATATACAAATTGTCTCCCTTGAATATATATATATATATATATATATATATTATATATATTTATTTCAATTAAAAAAATAACTTCTAATAATTATGTGATCTATATACAAATTTTCTCCCTTGAATATATATATAAATATATATATATACATGGATATATATTTATTTCATTTAAAAAAATAACTTCTAATAATTATGTGATCTATATACAAATTGTCTCCCTTGAATATATATATATATATATATATATATATATATATATTATATATATTTATTTCAATTAAAAAAATAACTTCTAATAATTATGTGATCTATATACAAATTGTCTCCCTTGAATATATATATATATATATATATATATATTATATATATTTATTTCAATTAAAAAATAACTTCTAATAATTATGTGATCTATATACAAATTGTCTCCCTTGAATATATATATATATATTATATATATATTTATTTCAATTGAAAAAATAACTTCTAATAATTATATGATCTATATACAAATTGTCTCGCTTGAATATATATATATATATATAATAAAAAAAAAAACTTCTAATAAGTATGTGATTTATATACAAATTTTCTCCCTTGAATATATATATATATATATATAATTATATATATATATATATATATATTCAAGGGAGAAAATTTGTATATAGATCACATGATTATTAGAAGAGATCACATAATTAGTAGATTGAAATAAATATATATATATATATAAATATATATATATTTATTTCAATTAAAAAAATAACTTCTAATAATTATGTGATCTATATACAAATTGTCTCCCTTGAATATATATATATATATATATATATATATATATATATATATATATATATATTATATATATTTATTTCAAGTAAAAAAATAACTTCTAATAATTATGTGATCTATATACAAATTTTCTCCCTTGAATATATATATATATATATATATATATATATATATATATATATATATATTATATATATTTATTTCAATTAAAAAAATAACTTCTAATAATTATGTGATCTATATACAAATTGTGTCCCTTGAATATATATATAAATATATATATATATATATATATGTATATTTATTTCATTAAAAAAATAACTTCTAATAATTTTGTGATCTATATACAAATTGTCTCCCTTGAATATATATATATATATTAAAAAAATAACTTCTAATAATTATGTGATCTATATACAAATTGTGTCCCTTGAATATATAAATGTATATATATATATATATACATGTATATATATTTATTTCATTTAAAAAAATAACTTCTAATAATTATGTGATCTATATACAAATTGTGTCCCTTGAATATATATATATATTATATATATATTTATTTCAATTAAAAAATAACTTCTAATAATTATGTGATCTATATACAAATTGTCCCCTTGAATATATATATATATACATATATATATATATATATATATTCAAGGGAGACAATTTGTATAAATATGTGATCTATATATAAATTGTCTCCCTTGAATATATATATATATATATATATAAATAATTATATATATATATAATTGTACTAGCATATGTTCCTGGCGTAGCCCCGGTGTTTGGCGGTGTATGCTGCCCCACTCCCCCACTAAAAAAAAAGCAAAAAAACGGTTAATTCTTAAAAATTTGACCCCTATTATGACCCTTAAAATTTATTGTTTTGGGCTCAAATCAAGATATTAATTTAGATCCCTGTCCAAGGAAACTATATCTAAAATTTCAAGTGTTTAGACCCATAATTGTCAGAGGAGATTTGTAGAGTTCTCAAAGGCCAGATCATTGAACTTTTACCTCTTAATCGCCAAATTTCTGTCCAAATACCAATTGCATAGATTTTCCAAAATCTCAGTACCCTCTACATCAAAATTTTCAATTTGTAGACTAAAATTGACAGAGTTATTTCTAAGGGAAATGTACACACAGACAGACATTTTCACTTCTATAGATAGATAGATAGATAATGAGAGACAGAAAGATAAATATATACAATGATTAATGAATTAGTAGAGATAGTTGTTAAATTTTTGGAAATATATATGGCAATTTGATGGTAAGACTTTGAGCTAACTGTTAGGATTTAAAATATATACATAGAAATTCAAATGACAGGACTTATATGTAGAGTGCTCAATACATCAGTAGAGCAAGGTAATAAGTTAAAAAAAATGCATACGTCAATTTAGATAACCATACTGTTTTTGGTATTCTTGTGTGAATATGACATAATGTAATATAAATTTTAATAATTTTATTCTAAATGTTATGATTCTCAATGAAAAATCTAAAATGTCAATATTGCTCTATGTATGATAAAGCATTGTCATATAATTTTCTTTCAATAATATAAACGTTTGATAATATCAGCTCTTTCTAGTGATGAGCACTTATTTAAAGTGTAATTATTAAGTAAAAATCTGAATAAAATATGTTTATTGCTCTGTCTTATTGAGCACACTCATATAACTCTAGTTAAATCTTAATATTTATATCTCTTGTAATAAAATAAACGTTTTATAATATCAGCTCTGTCACGTGTTGAGCACTTATTTAAAGTGTAATTATTAAGTAAAAATCTACATAAAATGTCTTTATTGCTCTATGTCTTATTGAGCACTCTTATATAACTCTGGTTAAATCTTAATGTTTATTTAGCCTGTAATAAAATAAACGTTTTATAATATCAGCTCTGTCTTGAGCACTATTTAAAGTATAATTATTAAGTAAAAATCTTAATAAATGTCTTTAGTGCTCTATGTCTCATTGAGCACTCTTAATTAACTCTGATAAATCTTAATATTTATATCTCTTGTAATAAAATAAACGTTTTATAATATCAGCTCTGTCTAGTGTTGAGCACTTGTTTAGAGTATAATTATTAACTAAAAATCTAAATAAAATGTCTTTATTGCTCTGTGTCTCATTGAGCACTCTTCTATAACTCTGGGTAAAGCTCTTTCGTACGTTTAAACAATATATATATATATTTATATATATATATATATATATATATATATATATATGCCAATGATGCTTGCATGTGCTCCATGGTTTAATATAGCTGTGTAGTAAATTTAACAATTGTGTTGTTTAATTATGCAAGACGATTTTACTTTAAGAGTGCTCAATGCATTTATAGAGCTTTGTAGTAAGATTTGGAAACATTTTGGCAATTATTTTAGACAAATCTACTTCCAGAGTGCTCAATATATTAGTAGAGCTAAATAAAACATTTGAGAAACATATATGGCATTTCAACTGCATAAATTTATTTTGACAGAGTTCAATACATTAGTAGAGCTAAATATAGACGTTCAAAAACATGTATGGCAATTCAGCTACACAATTCAGAATACTTTGAGAGTGCTCAATACATTAGTAGACGAAAGCATAAAATTCAGGAAACATGAAGAGCTCTGCAGTATGTTTTGAAAACCTAAATGTCAATACGTAAGTATAGATATACTGTAAGTTTTTAATATATATATATATATATATATATATATGTATATATATATAACACAAGTATTTGAAACAAGTTTCCTATTTGAGTGCCTAATATATTTGAGAGCTCTATGGTAACTTTAAAGAACATATTTCAAAATTAGGTTAGACAAATTTTCTTTGAGAGTGCTCGTTTCTAAGTAGAGCTCTGTAGAAAATTTTTGAGACATGTTCAGCAATTTAAGTTCATATCAGTTAATAAATAGAGCTATATAGTGACTTCTGCAAATTTATATGGCACTTATCCTAGACAAGTTAACTCTTGTAGCTGTGCAATAACATAAGAGTTCTGCATTAGTTTTGGGGTATGGTTCTCACTTTATTAGGGCAATAACTTGGACATATTATACTCTGGACAAATCCATTGAGGACAACCAAAATTAACCTGTTTTTTTCCACTCTGCTGAATAAGACTCATCTGTCTTGGTTCACTCTTGGGACATTAAAACAAAAAAGGTGAAGAATTAAAAAAGAATGCAAAAATGTAAATGTCTTTGCAAGTCATTCATTTTCACTTTCATAACACAAAAACATCTGTAAGAACTTGATAAAAGAATGCACAAACAATAAAATACAACTTTGCTGTCTTGGAATCTTAAATCAGTAGAAACTTCCCCTACTGAAATTCCCGCACACCTCTAAAAAAAAAAGAATCCTTCCTTATGCAATACTTTTCAAGCAATTACAGTGTCAGACTTGGTACTGCAATAACTCTGTAAACTGAAAAAAAAATATATAAAAAAATGTTAAGCAAAATTGATTCTCCCAACACCACAGATTAACTACAAAAATACTTGATAAAGCAGGACACAATTACAAATGTGTATGAAAAAAATAAAAATAAAAAAAATTAAAAAAATCAACCAAGCAATGGATCATGATTTTCTGGTGTTTGATGGAATGTAAGTAGGCATACAGCCTGGATAATTTTCCAAGGTAAGTGATGATATTCATCATTATTGTGTTTTTGGATTAGTTCAGATATATCTCATAACTATAATTGTTTTATGTATATATTTATATGTCTAGATGTTATGTGTTCTATTTGCATGTTTCCTATAGAAAACAATTTACATAAAATCTAAAAGTGAAATTTATCTCCCTTGCCTGTCTCTCTTTATACCTCTGTATTTATCTAGATCTGTCTATCTCTCTTTTTTATTCTTTATCCCTATTCCCCGTCTTGCCATCCCCTATGTCCGAACTTATAAATTTCAACATGTCTAGCTTAATAAGCTTCTCATTTACCGGTACCAAACTCCCGTTTTAAAGTTAAAAGTTTTAACTTGAATACGCGCTGAAATGTCAAGGTAACAGTAGGCCTCAATCAGGCACTTCCAGACGCCAACCTACACGGTGCGGAGAAAAAACAGAAAAAAACTAAGTCCCGATGTGCCTAGCAGATTAGAAGGCATTTTGCTACGCCTACATGCACCCAACATGGCAGTAGGCGTCGATCGGGCACTTCCAGACACTTACTTACACTGTTCTGAACTAAGAAATTTTCATTTGAATACAAGCTGACATGTGTTAGTCTATAAGATTCTCACCTACCTATACCTACGTCCCCTCTTGTTTAGACTTAGAATTTTTCAATTGAATACACGTTGACTTGACTTGGTCTATAGGATTCTCATCAACCTATACCTACATCCCCTCTTGTTTGGACTTAGAAATTTTCAATTGAATACACGTTGACTTGACTTGGTCTATAGGATTCTCATCTACCTATACCCACATCCCCTCTTGTTTGGACTTAGAATTTTTCAATTGAATACACGTTGACTTGACTTGGTCTATAGGATTCTCATCAACCTATACCTACATCCCCTCTTGTTTGGACTTAGAAATTTTCAATTGAATACACGTTGACTTGCCTTGGTCTATAGGATTCTCATCTACCTATACCTACATCCCCTCTTGTTTTGACTTAGAAATTTTCAAGTGAATACACGTTTACTTGCCTTGGTCTATAGGATTCTCATCTACCTATACCTACATCCCCTCTTGTTTTGACTTAGAAATTTTCAATTGAATACACGTTGACTTGCCTTGGTCTATAGGATTCTCATCTACCTATACCTACATCCCCTCTTGTTTTGACTTGGAAATTTTCAGTTGATTACACTCTGAGATGCCTTGGTCTATAGGATTCTCATCTACCTATACCTTCATCCCCTCTTGTTTGGACTTAGAAATTTTCAATTGAATACACGTTGACTTGCCTTGGTCTATAGGATTCTCATCTACCTATACCTACATCCCCTCTTGTTTTGACTTGGAAATTTTCAATTGAATACACTCTGAGATGCCTTGGTCTATAGGATTCTCATCTACCTATACCTTCATCCCCTCTTGTTTGGACTTAGAAATTTTCAATTGAATACACGCTGACTTGCCTTGGTCTATAGGATTCTCATCTACCTATACCCACATCCCCTCTTGTTTGGACTTAGAAATTTTCAATTGAATACACGTTGACTTGCCTTGGTCTATAGGATTCTCATCTACCTATACCTACATCCCCTCTTGTTTGGACTTAGAAATTTTCAATTGAAATACACGTTGACTTGCCTTGGTCTATAGGATTCTCATCTACCTATACCCACATCCCCTCTTGTTTGGACTTAGAAATTTTCAATTGAATACAGTCTGATATGACTTGTTCTATAGGATCATCAGCTACCTATACCTACATCCCCTCTTGTTTGGACTTAGAAATTTTCAAGTGAATACACGTTGACTTGCCTTGGTCTATAGGATTCTCATCTACCTATACCTACATCCCCTCTTGTTTGGACTTAGAATTTTCAAGTGAATACACGTTGACTTACCTTGGTCTATAGGATTCTCATCTACCTATACCTACATCCCCTCTTGTTTGGACTTAGAAATTTTCAAGTGAATACACGTTGACTTGCCTTGGTCTATAGGATTCTCATCTACCTATACCCACATCCCCTCTTGTTTGGACTTAGAAATTTTCAATTGAATACACGTTGACTTTCCTTGGTCTATAGGATTCTCATCTACCTATACCCACATCCCCTCTTGTTTGGACTTAGAAATTTTCAATTGAATACACGTTGACTTGCCTTGGTCTATAGGATTCTCATCTACCTATACCCACATCCCCTCTTGTTTGGACTTAGAAATTTTCAAGTGAATACACGTTGACTTGCCTTGGTCTATAGGATTCTCATCTATACCAACATCCCCTCTTGTTTGGACTTAGAAATTTTTCAAGTGAATACACGTTGACTTGCCTTGGTCTATAGGATTCTCATCTACCTATACCCCACATCCCCTCTTGTTTGGACTTAGAAATTTTCAATTGAATACACGTTGACTTGCCTTGGTCTATAGGATTCTCATCTACCTATACCCACATCCCCTCTAGTTTGGACTTAGAAATTTTCAAGTGAATACACGTTGACTTGCCTTGGTCTATAGGATTCTCATCTACCTATACCCACATCCCCTCTTGTTTGGACTTAGAAATTTTCAATTGAATACACGTTGACTTGCCTTGGTCTATAGGATTCTCATCTACCTTTATCTACTTCCCTCTTGTTTGGACTTAGAAATTTTCAATTGAATACACGTTGACTTGCCTTGGTTCTATAGGATTCTCATCTACCTATACCAACACATCCCCTCTTGTTTGGACTTAGAAATTTTCAAGTGAATACACGTTGACTTGCCTTGGTCTATAGGATTCTCATCTACCTATACCCACATCCCCTCTGTTTGGACTTAGAAATTTTCAATTGAATACACGTTGACTTGCCTTGGTCCTATAGGATTCTCATCTACCCTATACCCACATCCCCTCTAGTTTGGACTTAGAAATTTTCAATTGAATACACGTTGACTTGCCTTGGTCTATAGGATTCTCATCTACCTATACCTACATCCCCTCTGGTTTGGACTTAGAAATTTTCAATTGAATACACGCTGACTTGCCTTGGTCTATAGATTCTCAGCTACCTATACCTACATCCCCTCTTGTTTGGACTTAGAAATTTTCAATTGAATACACGTTGACTTGCCTTGGTCTATAGGATTCATCTACCTATACCCACATCCCCTCTAGTTTGGACTTAGAAATTTTCCAATTGAATACACGTTGACTTGCCTTGGTCTATAGGATTCTCATCTACCTATACCAACATCCCCTCTGGTTTGGACTTAGAAATTTTCAAATTGAATACACGTTGACTTGCCTTGGTCTATAGGATTCTCAGCTACCTATACCTACATCCCATCTTGTTTGGACTTAGAAATTTTCAAGTGAATACACGTTGACTTGCCTTGGTCTTTAGGATTCTCATCTACCTATACCAACATCCCCTCTTGTTTGGACTTAGAAATTTTCAATTGAATACACGTTGACTTGCCTTGGTCTATAGGATTCTCATCTACCTATACCCACATCCCCTCTAGTTTGGACTTAGAAATTTTCAATTGAATACACGTTGACTTGCCTTGGTCTATAGGATTCTCATCTACCTATACCAACATCCCCTCTTGTTTGGACTTAGAAATTTCAATTGAATACACGTTGACTTGCCTTGGTCTATAGGATTCTCATCTACCTATACCCACATCCCCTCTAGTTTGGACTTAAGAAATTTTCATTGAATACACGTTGACTTGCCTTGGTCTATAGAATTGTCATCTACCTATACCAACATCCCCTCTTTTTTGGACTTAGAAATTTTCAAGTGAATACACGTTGACTTGCCTTGGTCTATAGGATTCTCATCTACCTATATCCACATCCCCTCTTGTTTGGACTTAGAAATTTTCAATTGAATACACGTTGACTTGCCTTGGTCTATAGGATTCTCATCTACCTATACCCACATCCCCTCTAGTTTGGACTTAGAAATTTTCAAGTGAATACACGTTGACTTGCCTTGGTCTATAGGATTCTCATCTACCTATACCCACATCCCCTCTTGTTTGGACTTAGAAATTTTCAAGTGAATACACGTTGACTTGCCTTGGTCTATAGGATTCTCATCTACCTATACCCACATCCCCTCTTGTTTGGACTTAGAAATTTCAAGTGAATACACGTTGACTTGCCTTGGTCTATAGGATTCTCATCTACCTATACCCACATCCCCTCTTGTTTGGACTTAGAAATTTTCAAGTGAAATACACGTTGACTTGCCTTGGTCTATAGGATTCTCATCTACCTATACCCACATCCCCTCTTGTTTGGACTTAGAAATTTTCAAGTGAATACACGTTGACTTGCCTTGGTCTATAGGATTCTCATCTACCTATACCCACATCCCCTCTTGTTTGGACTTAGAAATTTTCAAGTGAATACACGTTGACTTGCCTTGGTCTATAGGATTCTCATCTACCTATACCCACATCCCCTCTTGTTTGGACTTAGAAATGTTCAAGTTTTCTGTGGACGAGTTTTCCGTGGACGAGTTTTCCGCAGACGAGTTTTCCGTGGATGAGTTTTCTGGGCACTGCATAACTGCTACCCTCATTTTCTGTTCCTACTTGTGCATCATGCAGCAGTTGCTGGAATTTTTGTTAAATAGAGAAATATTCAACCACCTAAGTAAAAAATAACCTCCTCAGTGACATGTAATATGGTTTCCATTTCTACTAGATCTACAGCAGATGTGCTTACAGTTATATCTCATAGGATTAGCGATAGCAGTGTCAGAAATTTCGTGAAAATAGGAATAATTCCACCCCATCTTTCCAAGCTTATAACTCCTCGAAAAATGTAATTCAAGCCCTAATTTTTTTTCAATTAAAGGAGTAGGACCAAGGTTTTATTTAAAAAAAAAAACAAAACAAAACAATGTGTTTTTTTTTTTTTAAAAAGGTTTTAAACTTCGGACTTTACAGGTAAATTTCTAAAAAACTGATTTTTTTTTTGTTTTAAATTTGAATATATTATTTATTGACCTTTTCTCTTCAATTTGTGATATATAAACCTATTAAACATAAATTAATTATTTACTTTTTAATAGACATTTCAAAATGAGAGGCGTAAATTATTCGACCCCCTATCTTTCTAAGCTTATAACTCCTCGAAAAATGTAATTCAAGCCCTAATTTTTTTTTCAATTAAAGGAGCAAGGACCAAGGTTTCATTAAAAAAAAAAAAAAAAGACAAAAAGAAAAAATGTGTTCTTATAAAATAAGGTTTTAAACTTCGGACTTTACAGGTAAATTTCTAAAAAACTGTTTTTTTTTTTTTTAAATTTGAATATATTATTTATTGACCTTTTCTCTTCAATTTGTGATATATAAACCTATTAAACATAAATTAATTATTTACTTTTTAATAGACATTTCAAAATGGGGGGGGCGTGAAAATGGGGGGGCGTGAATTTAAAAAAAAACGTTTGTCTAAAATATTATATTCGGTTTATTGGAAAGAACATAAAATTTCACATTGACCCTGAAAATATCGTAAAAATAGAATCAATAGAAAAATTTTGATAGATTTTTAAAATTTAAAAATTTAAAAATATTGAGTTTAAAAATTGAAAATTATTGAGTTCGGAAAATTCATTACTGTTTTAAAAAAAAATAAAAATATTTTTATTACTTTTAAAACAACTGTAATAGTTTATTTTGGAAGTATAATCAATAAAGAAAATAAATAACCCACTTTTAACAGAGAAATTACGAGATTTTTATATTGTATTCGCAGTTTCGTGTTAGGGGTGTCAAAAATTCCTACAAAAATTCTGATACTGGCTAGATTAGCGATTATCTCGATGGAGGTTTCCTTTCTAGGGCAATTACTCTTGAAATATTAATTAATAGGGTATGGCATAAAGGCCTACTCCATAAGATCTCCAGCTACGGTATAGGTGGAAATGTCTTCTCAATTATTAAATCATTTTACTTTGATAGGTTCATAAGAGTAGTTGTTGATGGGCAGAAATCAGAAGCTCACAGTATTAATGCTGAAGTGCCTCAGGGGTTCATCCTGAGTCCAACTCTCTTCCTGATCTACATCAACAATCTCTCTAATCACATCCTAAGATCATTCGTAGACATTTATGCTGATGACACTATCATCTATGGCAACACTTCAAAGGCTGTAAATGACCATGTTCTCTCTGATTCTCTCTCGCCCCCCTTCTGCCATTGATGAGGCATCTATCCGTCAAGTTGAGGCTGCCATTTTGGAAGATCGGCGCATTACTATTCGCCAAATAGCCCAAGATGTCAAGATTAGTACAGAGTCTGTGGGAACTATCGTCCATGACCATTTGCATATACATAACATGTCTGCCAGATGGATTCCCAGGTTGCTCACACCATTCTAGAAGCAAGAACGCGTTGAGTGCTCGAGGATGAATTTGGAGATGTGGCAAGAAGATGAGTCAAAATTTTTTCAAATAAATGATTACACAGGATGAAACCTGGGTCCATCACTATGATCCAGAGACCAAAGCCCAGTCAATGCAGTGGAAACACTTGGACTCACCACCTCCAAAGAAGGCAAGGGTGCAGCCCTCCGCTGGTAAGGTCATGCTCACAGTCTTCTGGGACCAGAACAGAGTAGTGATGACAGATTTCCTGGCAAAGGGTACCACAATTACAGGAGCCTATTATGCTTCACTTTTGAGGAAATTAAGGGAGGCTATCAAAATCAAGAGGCGGGGCAAGATCAGCAAAGGTACCCTCCTCCTGAAGGACAATGCTCCGGTCCACAACTCGCATGTTGCCAGATCAGAAGCACGGGCGAGTGGTTATGAAATCCTACCCCATCCTCCATACTCTCCTGACCTTGCACCCTCTGACTTTCACCTCTTTCCAGCCATGAAGTTGTTTTTGAAAGGAAAGCGTTTCCCAGATGATGCAGCTTTGATTTCTGAAGTCACGTCGTGGTTGGAGGATCAACCTGGGGTGTTCTACAAAAACGGTCTCCAAAGCTACATCAACGATG
>NW_027633325.1:2500-62228 GCF_053919585.1 Euprymna scolopes
GCCCGACCCTTCAAAGACAGATTTCTCAAGGCCCACAAATGAGATGCGACCTTGACCGCTTCCAATACCTCCGACCAATTTTTCTCCAGCTGGAGACCGGGGCCAAACCAGACGCCGAGTAGCTTGCATGGCCCATCAGCCCAACCAAAGGGTCCCTGAAGGGGCATACCCCTCCAGGCACCGATACGTAAGCCAATAGACTTAACGTAGTTAATTATGGCCCCTGTGACCTTGGCATACCGACTTGTTTCTATGTCAACGACTCTAATCTCGGCACTGCTCGTTACAAGATATGTCACGTCGTCAGCATAGGCGGTATACTTTACCGGGGTAGAGCCACTTGGCAAAGTAATCCCGCGATGGACCAGATTCACCCGAAGCTGGCGCAAATATGGCTCAAGCGCCAGCACATATATGTGCTGGCGCTTGAGCCATATTTCAGCATTGGGGATAACGGACAACCTTGACGGATTGATCTTGTTAACATGAAGGGTTTCGACCTCACCCCATTCACTTCTACCATAGCACCGGGGTTGGCATACAAGAGGCAAATCCAAGAGCGAAACTGGGGACCAAACCCAGCCGAGCGAAGAACAGCCTCTAGGTAACGATGGTCTACTCTGTCGAATGCTTTGGACTGATCTAAATTAATCAGCGCGGCTTCTGTGTCGACTTTTTCTACGATCAAGCGTATCGTGTGCAAATTGTCTTGAATCGTCCGGCCCTTAACAGAACAAGTCTGTTCGGGACTTATTAGACGGTGTAAGACAATCTGCAGACGATTTGCTAAGATCTTGGCCAAAATCTTTAACTCTGTGTTTAACATCGTTAAGGGCCGGAAATTACCTATCCCATCCCCTCCATTTTTATCTTTGCGTAACAATTTAATGATCCCCCTGGTAAAGTACTGAGGTATGCACCCGTTCCTAAACCAAGAGTTAAAAAGTACGGTCAGCAAAGGAATACAAATGGGCGACAGCCTCAAATACACCTCGTAGGGCAGACCATCTATCCCAGGGGTCCTGTCTAGCCCGACCTGTTTCAAGGCCTCAATGACTTCTTCCTCTTTTATGCTACCTTCACACCTAGCTGCTTCGGTCGCCTCCAGGCGAGAAAAGTCGGCTAAATAGGTGTCAAACTGTTCAATAGTCAGACCGGGCTCCTTGGTAAAAAGTTCCTGAAAATGAGTCCGAAAACCCTCCAAGATTCCGTCGTTTGAAGTTACGGTTCGTCCGTCCGGCAATGTGACACTGGCGATGTGTCGATCTGCAGAACGTCGAAACTCCTCCGCACGCAGTGACGCGGCCATGTTTGTTGCCTCGTTTGGCGCTCTTTTTAATCTAGCCCTTACTAATAATCCTTGGTCCTCCCTGTTATCCAAGGAGTCCAGTTCAGCCTTAACTATAGTATAGCTAGCACTATCCCCCTCCTCCACCACCCTTTCTAATCTATCTTCTAGCGCCGCTTTCGCTGCTCTAGAACTAAGGTTGAGCTGGCGACTAAAATCAGCAGCGAAGGACCTAATGACTTTTTTTTTAGGTTACCCCACCACTTATTCCCGATAATAGCCCCCGTCAATTCCTTCTGTATTGTTAGTAGAAGCTGTTCCCGGAAGTCCTTCACATCGAACAACGACGTGTTGAACTTCCAGTAACTAGCCATCCTAGGTTTAACACTATCTAAGTTTACTCGAACTCGGACAAGCCTGTGGTCCGAATAAACTATACTATGAAAACTTGGACAGTCTAAAAGCCCTAAGTCGACTCTCCTAACTAAGAACCGATCGATGTAACTCGAAAGTTGCACCGGATCGGAGCCGCGTCTACCTGTCCAAGTCCATGCTAAATCCCCGGGTTTTTCGTTCCGAAATTTATCGACAAGATCAAACTTGTCGACAAAGTCTCGAAACGCTTTAGCATCCCGGTTCTGGTTAGTATCCCTTGTGGTATTAACCCCGCGATCTAACTCGTGATCCAGGACCGCGTTCCAGTCTCCCGCTAAAACTAACGGGCGAGACGAATTCATGAAAGGCTCGATTCGCCGAAAAAAGGAAACTAGCTCAGTACGGTTATTGGGCGCATAAACCCCAATAAAACGAAATGCCACATCCTTTACGGTAACATCCAGAACGAGCAATCTTCCCTCTGGATCTGCATAAATAGGGTCACACGATGCATCAAGAGTGCGCTTAACTAGCCAGGTAACCCCCCTTGCATGGGTATCATAATGTGCTGAGTAGAGCTGAAAGTCTCTAAGGAGCACATCCTGATAGTCACTTGGAATAAAGTGAGTCTCCTGTAGACAACATACATCCACACCAAGGCGTTGAAGGTCGCGTGCAACTCGAAGTTTACGAGAGGCGTCCCTCAACCCTCGGACATTTAAACTAGCTAATCTTAAAGAAGCCATCCCGAGCTACTTAGGGTTGGGAATCCTGATCAAACATAGATGGTGTCAAGACACCGACAGCTGTCCCCATGGATCCAGTGGTTATCTCAGTGGTGATTGACCCGTCAGGGGACAGACCGCCGATGTCAAGAGGAAAGGTTAGCTTTAAGGCCCTTTGTAATGATGGGTGCATTTTTATAGGGACCCGCCCAACACATGATTTTCTTATTTCAATAATGTCAGCATCGTTAAAAAATGCCATTGGAGGGAAGGCTTTAAACACCGTATTAGCCTCCTCCATCATAGTCCATAGTGCAGCTGCCTCTTCTCTTGGCCTTACAACAGTTAAAAGTCTTTTTGCTTCTGGAAAATCCTCCGGATAGGACACGTCTTTTTTATTGATTGTTTTAAAAGCTAAAAGATTTTTAAATTCTTTTTTCTTATGAGCTTTAATGACGTTTTCCCTTTCGGGAGTGATTGTACACACGGATTTGCCGGTATAAAAAAGTGTATTTTTCGTTTTTCTAGTTTCACCTTCAGCTGAGGGACTCCTTTGCCTTTTTTTGTCTGAAGGAGTTGACGGAGGTGGAGGTTTAGAGGGAGGGTGCATGTCAGTTTTCATGGGGGAAGGGGGAGGAGAGTTCCGGGGCGTGTTGGCTGGTGTACAGAGGGGGGAAGGTTTAGGACTTCTTGTTTTTTTAACAGGGAAGCCTAAAGGGGTAAGTTTTTTTTCCCTGGCAGGGACTGTTGATTTTACAGGGGGAGGGACTTTAGCTAGCGAGCATTTTTCCTTAGGGAGGGGATCGAGTTTCTCGGGAAAAAGAGAGTCTGGGAACGGGATTGTTTTCCTTTCTTTTTTCTTCTCTTCTGCCTGTCTCTTCTCATCTAGGGATTCCTTTAACTTAAGGAATTCCTTAAATTTGTTGCCCCCACCCCCCGGGTCTTTACTAGTTCTAATTTCTAGCTTCTGCTCCTTAGTTAGTGACTGCGCATAGGTTTTATGTGGAGATTTTCTTATTGGGACGAGTTTCCATTCGTCTTTTTTTGGGGATGCGTTTTCAGTATTACATATTTTTTCAAATTCATCGAGGGAAATTCTTTTTGCCTGCACAACTGGTTTTTTAATAGGTGTATTTTCATTTGATGAATCAGGGTCTGTAGCTTTGGGTAGAGCATGTCCCACTACATGATTTTTTGGGTTAGATTTATTCGTAGGTTGTCTTTTGGGACATGTATATGTAAGGTGTCCTACCTCTCCGCAAATCCAACATGCCGGCCTTCTTCCAGCAACAACGGTCGGTAGTTTGTCTCCTGCATATGGTATTTTAATAAATGCCTCCTCATTAAGGAGGATGTCAAATGACCAAACTCCGTTATAGTGGTCCACTGATATCCCTGTAATGTCTCCAAATTTCATGAGATATGCCGCTAGGTATTCTCCTCGGACCACTCCAGGAACCTCAAATATAGAGACTGTGGTCCTCCTTCTTCCCATATATTCCATTCGGAAAATGTTGTCTGTGGTTATAATTTCGTTTTTTGAAAGGGCAACGCATTCATCCTCAGATTTAAAGAGAGCCGCCCATGTATTGTACCTTTTTGTTTTTGTGATCCTTTCGGCTCTCATGCCTATAGTTCCAATCAGTTTAGTGACCGTGTCTTTTGTCGAACGGATTAACTTTTTGGTCTTGCGGTCAATTACGAAGAGACGGATTGTCCTTTTGGTGAATTCTTTGAGCCTCGGTTCCTCTAGAATAATTCCATTTTCTGAGACAACGTCAGGAATTCTTCTACGTTAATTTTAACCGTTGGAGGTTTTTTCCAACCTATGTTATCCTCTTCCGTTTTGGCTTTAGGAGAATCCGGCGGCTCATAGCTGGCAGTTGCCATGGCCGACGGGTAAAACAAACAAAAAAATCCTGCTCCAAAAAGAATTGACGTCGAAGGAAGAGACGGGAAAAGCAATAACAAATTTAACATTAAAAAATCCTGCTCCAAAAAGAATTGACGTCGAAGGAAGAGACGGGAAAAGCAATAACAAATTTAACATTAAAAAATCCTGCTCCAAAAAGAATTGACGTCGAAGGAAGAGACGGGAAAAGCAATAACAAATTTAACAGGGCAATAACAAAGCAGATAACAGTATTAACAATGTAACGCGCAGAATAATAATCAATATACGAACCAACAGACTTGTGATGAGGGGTAAATATTTATTTTATTTGACAAAAATACAAATAAAAATGTGGCACAAGGCCGAAAAAGGGGGTGGGGGTTAATGTTGACCTAACTAACATAAAGTTAACTTAACTAGACTCTTTCACCAAAATACCAAAATCACTCTGTGGACATCCTACTTTAAACCCGAAAGTTACAAATATATATACATGATGTGGGGGGTTGGGGATAAAAATCTTATTTACAAAATCGTATGAAAAATATACAATGATAAAAAGTGGTTAGTAAAAAGAACTCCCTCACTAATAATTGTGGCGGATAAAAAGTTTTGTCAGTCGAAAAGATGTAGGTCCCATGAAAGCTAACTTTATTCAAACACAACAAAAATGGCCTACATCTCTGGCAAAACAGTTTATCTGTCACCTAAGGGGCCGGGATTGGGGGTTATCGAACCAAAAGTGGGAAAAAAAAAAAAAAAAAAAAAAAAAACGAGGGACGCTGGGACAGGGAAAACCAAAAAAGGGGATTGGGGTGATGACAGCATGCATACTCTAGCTAAGTTAAAAATCGAACAAAAATGCCTAACTAGCCTACTCTAGGAGGTCCGATGCATGTCTATGTTTGATCAAGTCACCCAAAGTCCTTAAAAAAACCTAAGCCACTCAAAAAAGAAATTCAAGACTAGCTCCATTCACTTTACACAGTCGCGAAACTTTCACCCACCTGTCGTTGAAATTCACAGGAGCGAGTTTCACCTTCTCCAGCTTAATTCGCATTTTCAATCGATATTTGAAAATGAGGACAAGCTGGGGAGCAGTGAAGGTCTCATCTCCGTAAACCTCCTTCTGTCGCGTCGTCCAAATCACGCCTCTCATAACTGCTAGTAAACACAGAAAAACATAGCGTTCTTCTTTCTTCATGGTCGGTGCCCAGTTGCAGCACGGGGAAACCGACTCCAGCACAAAAAACCGCTCGCTCAGCATGCGAACCGTGAAGCCTTCAACTAACTCACACAACGGTCGAACGATGGCGCAGTGGAAGAAAGCATGATCAAGGTCTTCCTCCCATTCTCCGCATCGGACACAATTGGGTGTCTCCGTAAAACCCGCTGCGTAAAGTCTTTTGCCGACCCAGAGAGCATTTCGTATTACCAGCCAGGTGAGTGATGCCTCGTAATTATCGAAGCAGCTCGACCCAGGCGCCCAAGGCCATATTAAGCGGCGCTCCTCCTTCGTAAAACCGAACTCCTCAATCTTTTCGTCTCGAACGGATCCCCTCACTAACGCCCGATATAGCGCTTTGCGAGACAACAGCTGGGTGTCAGAGAGGCTTTCTTTGACCCGTAGAAGAAATCTCAAGGCCTGCCGACACTCGCGATAGAAAGGGCACTCGTTTCGGGGCAACCTGTGTGCCTCTCCCTCAGCCGAATGCACACTCTCCAAAGCCTGAAAGGCTTTCTTAGTGTCTTCTATCCAGAAGACACCGTTTCCCTCACTTGGTGTACACATTCGATCCAGGTATATCAGCCTAAGAGTGTGTCTACGTATTTCCACACTAGGCATACCCAGACCGCCTTCAGACGGATGTAGGTAACAGACCTCCCGGGTAACCATGGCTTGCTTTCCGCGCCATAAGAACGCGAAAAGAGCACGCACCAGATCAACTAGTGTGGTCTCCGGGAGTGGAAGTACTGATAGACGGTAAAGGATCAGGGGGTAGATATGAGAATTGCATACCTCCGCCCGACCCTTCAAAGACAGATTTCTCAAGGCCCACAAATGAGATGCGACCTTGACCGCTTCCAATACCTCCGACCAATTTTTCTCCAGCTGGAGACCGGGACCAAACCAGACGCCGAGTAGCTTGCATGGCCCATCAGCCCAACCAAAGGGTCCCTGAAGGGGCATACCCCTCCAGGCACCGATACGTAAGCCAATAGACTTAACGTAGTTAATTATGGCCCCTGTGACCTTGGCATACCGACTTGTTTCTATGTCAACGACTCTAATCTCGGCACTGCTCGTTACAAGCACAGTCACGTCATCAGCATAGGCGGTATACTTTACCGGGGTAGAGCCACCTGGCAAAGTAATCCCGCGAAGGACCGGATTCACCCGAAGCTGGCGCAAATATGGCTCAAGCGCCAGCACATATAACATTGGGGATAACGGACAACCTTGACGGATCGATCTTGTTAACATGAAGGGTTTCGACCTCACCCCATTCACTTCAACCATAGCACCGGGGTTGGCATACAAGAGGCAAATCCAAGAGCGAAACTGGGGACCAAACCCAGCCGAGCGAAGAACAGCCTCTAGGTAATGATGGTCTACTCTGTCGAATGCTTTGGACTGATCTAAATTAATCAGCGCGGCTTCTGTGTCGACTTTTTCTACGATCAAGCGTATCGTGTGCAAATTATCTTGAATCGTCCGGCCCTTAACAGAACAAGTCTGTTCGGGACTTATTAGACGGTGTAAGACAATCTGCAGACGATTTGCTAAGATCTTGGCCAAAATCTTTAACTCTGTGTTTAACATCGTTAAGGGCCGGAAATTACCTATCCCATCCCCTCCATTTTTATCTTTGCGTAACAATTTAATGATCCCCCTGGTAAAGTACTGAGGTATGCACCCATTCCTATACCAGGAGTTAAAAAGTACGGTCAGCAAAGGAATACAAATGGGCGACAGCCTCAAATACACCTCGTAGGGCAGACCATCTATCCCAGGGGTCCTGTCTAGCCCGACCTGTTTCAAGGCCTCAATGACTTCTTCCTCTTTTATGCTACCTTCACACCTAGCTGCTTCGGTCGCCTCCAGGCGAGAAAAGTCGGCTAAATAGGTGTCAAACTGTTCAATAGTCAGACCGGGCTCCTTGGTAAAAAGTTCCTGAAAATGAGTCCGAAAACCCTCCAAGATTCCGTCGTTTGAAGTTACGGTTCGTCCGTCCGGCAATGTGACACTGGCGATGTGTCGATCTGCAGAACGTCGAAACTCCTCCGCACGCAGTGACGCGGCCATGTTTGTTGCCTCGTTTGGCGCTCTTTTTAATCTAGCCCTAACTAATAATCCCTGGTCCTCCCTGTTATCCAAGGAGTCCAGTTTAGCCTTAACTATAGTATAGCTAGCACTATCCCCCTCCTCCACCGCCCTTTCTAATCTATCTTCTAGCGCCGCTTTCGCTGCTCTAGAACTACGGTTGAGCCGGCGACTAAAATCAGCAGCGAAGGACCTAATGACTTTTTTAAGGTTGCCCCACCACTTATTCCCGATAATAGCCCCCGTCAATTCCTTCTGTATTGTTAGTAGAAGCTGTTCCCGGAAGTCCTTCACATCGAACAACGACGTGTTGAACTTCCAGTAACTAGCCATCCTAGGTTTAACACTATCTAAGTTTACTCGAACTCGGACAAGCCTGTGGTCCGAATAAACTATACTATGAAAACTTGGACAGTCTAAAAGCCCTAAGTCGACTCTCCTAACTAAGAACCGATCGATGTAACTCGAAAGTTGCACCGGATCGGAGCCGCGTCTACCTGTCCAAGTCCATGCTAAATCCCCGGGTTTTTCGTTCCGAAATTTATCGACAAGATCAAACTTGTCGACAAAGTCTCGAAACGCTTTAGCATCCCGGTTCTGGTTAGTATCCCTTGTGGTATTAACCCCGCGATCTAACTCGTGATCCAGGACCGCGTTCCAGTCTCCCGCTAAAACTAACGGGCGAGACGAATTCATGAAAGGCTCGATTCGCCGAAAAAAGGAAACTAGCTCAGTACGGTTATTGGGCGCATAAACCCCAATAAAACGAAATGCCACATCCTTTACGGTAACATCCAGAACGAGCAATCTTCCCTCTGGATCTGCATAAATAGGGTCACACGATGCATCAAGAGTGCGCTTAACTAGCCAGGTAACCCCCCTTGCATGGGTATCATAATGTGCTGAGTAGAGCTGAAAGTCTCTAAGGAGCACATCCTGATAGTCACTTGGAATAAAGTGAGTCTCCTGTAGACAACATACATCCACACCAAGGCGTTGAAGGTCGCGTGCAACTCGAAGTTTACGAGAGGCGTCCCTCAACCCTCGGACATTTAAACTAGCTAATCTTAAAGAAGCCATCCCGAGCTACTTAGGGTTGGGAATCCTGATCAAACATAGACGGTGTCAAGACACCGACAGCTGTACCCATGGATCCAGTGGTCATCTCAGTGGTGATTGACCCGTCAGGGGACAAACCGCCGATGTCAAGAGGAAACGTTAGTTTAATGACCCTATACAATGATGGATGCATTTTGATAGGGACCCGTTCAATACATGATTCTTTCATTTTTTGTATGTCGTTATCATTGAAAAAAACGGCTGGAGGAAACAAATTAAAAGCGCTATTTGCTTCCTCCATCATTGTCCACACTCCACTGGCCTCTGCTCTGGGCCTTACTACAGTCAATAATCTTGGGGCTTTGGGGAAGTTTTCGGGGTTAGTGGTATCCTTTTTCTTTATATTTTTTAAGGCTAGCAAATTTTTATAATCCTTATTCTTGTGTGCTTTCATCACAGTTTCTCTTTCGGTTGAGATTTGACAAACTGCTTTGCCTGTAAAAAAAAGGGGAGATTTTTTTTTTCGGGATTCTCTCTCGGAAGAGGGGCTCCTTTGCCTTTTTTTATCTGTCGGAGTGGGAGGGGGCATATCTGTTTTCATGGGAGAAGGGGGAGGAGTGCTTTGAGGCGTGTTAGCAGGAGTGCAGAAGGGGGAAGGTCTCGGGCTTCTCTTTTTGGGAGGAGCGCCTAGAGAGGTCATATTTTTCCCTCTAGTCGGGGGTGTAGAAACTATTGGGCCTGGAATTTTTGGGGGGGAACGTTTTTCTTTTGGGTTAGGTTTCTCCGGGAACAGGGACTCTGGGAAGGGAACGTGTATTTTTTCTTTTCGTTTTTCATCGAGAGATTCTTTTAATTTTAGCAGTTCTTTATATTTATTCCCTCCGGGGTCTTTGCTCGAACGTATTTCAACTTTTTGTTCCTTTGTTAAGGATTTTGCATAGGTTGGTGATGCTGCTTTTCTGATTGGTACGGTTTTCCATTCACCTTTCTCTGGTGATGCAGCTTCGGTGTTATAACCTGCTTCGATCTCGTCAGTTGATAGACTGGGAGGATTAGTTTTATCTGTCGGTTCTGGTATTTAAAATCCAGGTTGTGCGCCCGGCTCTAAATGTGGTAATACCCGATTTTTTGGGTTTCTCGACGTTGTTTGCTTCTTGGGGCACGTATACGTTAAGTGCCCCACTTCTCCGCATATCCAGCAAGCCGGACGCCTTCCTGCCACTACTATAGGTAGTTTCTCCTCCTGTGCCTCGATGTAGTATGGTATCTTATAGTATGCCTCCTTATTCAGCAAAATATCAAACGACCAGACACCATTGTACTGGTCGACGTTGACTCCAGAAATGTCTCCGTATTGCAGTAAATACGCCGCCAAATATTCCCCTGGTATTACACCTGGGACTTCGAATATGGAAATTGTTGTCCGTCTCCGTCCCAGGTATTCCATCCTCAGAATGTATTCTGGAGTGATGATTTCGTTTTTCGAGAGCTTGATGCAATCTTCTGGAGATTTAAATAGGGCTGCCCAGGTGTTGTAGCCCTTTGTCTTGGTTATCCTTTCCGCTCTCATTCCCACAGTCGCAATTAACTTTGTCACGGTGTCTTTGGTTGATCTAATCAGCTTCTTGGTTTTTCTGTCGATGACAAAAAGTGAAATTGTCTTTTTGGCAAATTCATCCATCCGTAGTTGTTCCACCTTGATGCCATTCGTGGTGACATGCTCTATGCATTTCTTGGCTTCTTCAAGAAACGATTCTACGTCTATTTTTACTGCTGGCGGCTTCTTCCAGACTGCATTCTCCTCTTCTTGCCTTTCCTTGACAGGTTCCGACGGCTCACAGCTGGCAGATGCCATGGCCGACGGGAAATGAGAGAGAAAAAAAAAAAAAAAAAACGCGAAGATCCGGGACTTAAAAAGGTAACAACGGGGGAAGAGAAGAAAGAGGAATAACAAATTTAACAAATATATAACAATAATAATAACAATAATAATAACAGTATCAGCGCAATGAATATCGTATACAACCAAAAGACGAAGTGATGGGGGTATGAGACGAATGGATTCGCCAATCATTTTTATAACCAACGGCTGTGCTAAACAACCAATCAAAACGTCGCAAAATTATTATAAAAATTGTCGAATTTTGGATTCAATCAGTTCGCCATTTGCTACGTCACGGACCGCATTTAATTCTTAGCCGCCATCTTGGTTACTGATCTGAACTACGCTGCCATCTTTGTTCAACACAATGTCTCAAAACTTAACAGGTTATGCACCCAGCCACCGTCTTTTCTTTGACGGATCGGAATCTAAATTCAAATTGTGGCAGGTAAAATTTCTGGGATATCTAAGGATTCGAAAACTACACAAAGTCATACAATCTACAACAGAGAATCCAAACGACCCCGAATTTCTCGAAAAAAAAAATGCGACTGTTTTTGCAGAACTGATTCAATGTTTAGACAATAGAAGTCTGTCTCTGATTATAAGAGACGCATTGGATGATGGGAGGAAAGCATTGAACATATTAAGAGAACATTATTTATCAAAAGGGAAACCGAAAATAATATCCCTATATACAGAATTAACCTTTTTGAAACGTAACGAGGATGAAACGATTACCGACTACGTTATAAGGACAGAAACAACCGCCAATGCCTTAAAACTCTCAGGTGAAATAATAAGCGATAGCTTGTTGATATCAATGACCCTAAAGGGACTTCCAGCCGATTTTAAACCATTTACAACTGTTATAACTCAGAAAGACAAACCACTAAATTTCAGCGAATTTAAAGTGGCATTGTGCAGTTACGAAGAGACTAATCGTATGCTCGTGGACAATAACTCCAGCAATATTATGAAGTTCAAAATTACTTCTCGAAAGCAGACACCACCAAATTACGCACCTCACCGCAACGTATTCTCCAAAAGTAATTTTCCCAAGAAAAAGAATAAAATTATCTGCTATAATTGTGGACGACCCAACCACAAAAGTTTCCAATGTTGATATAAACGCTCTAAAATGGAATCCGTAAAAAACGTTGAGAACTTTGAGGAAGAACATACATTTCTATTCACATGTAACTTTGACAATACCACAAACGGTAAAAATCTCCTTATAGACTGTGGTGCTACAGCGCACGTTATCACCAATGAATCTGATTTTATTAATTTGGATTCAAACTTTAATCCTCAAAGTCATTTTGTCGAACTTGCCGACGGTAGTCAAATAAATGATATAGTCTTGAAAAGAGGCGATGCTAAAATATCCCTAAAAAATAATAAAAGCGAAATTTGTAACTGTATTCTAAAAAATGCTCTGTTCATACCTACATTTAAGCAAGACATATTTTCCGTGCAGGTTGCAATTAAACAAGGCGTGAATATAAAATTTGGCCAAAACAAGTCAAAATTGATATACCCCAATGGGACTGTATTTGACATTAAAGAAAATGGCCGACTATATTATTTAAAATGTATGGTTCCCTCAAAAACTGCCTGTCATGACTTGGAAACCTGGCATAAAATTCTAGGACACTGCAATACAGCTGATATTAAAAAATTACCAAATATAGTCGAAGGCATGAAAATAATACCTTCAAACGATCTCCCAAATTGTGATGTGTGTGCACAGGGGAAAATGACAAAAAATATAAGCCGAACGCCAGACAAAAAAGCTACAAAAATTCTCTCACTTGTGCATTGTGACTTAGCAGGTCTGATCAGCCCGATGGGGAGAAACAATTTAAGGTATGTTTTGAACTTTATTAATGATGTTTCCAGTTTAATTATGGTTTATTTTCTAAAAAACAAATCTGACACTATCCTCACCACTAAGAAATATTTAGCTGATGTTGTCCCGTACGGTTCAGTAAAATGTATTCGCTCAGACAATGGGACTGAATTTACTAGTAAAGACTTTGAACTTCTATTAATTAACCACTGTATTAAACACGAGAAATCGGCGCCGTATTCCCCCTTCCAAAATGGCACAGCTGAAAGGGCATGGCGAACCCTTTTTGAGACGACAAGATGCCTACTTATCGAATCGAAATTAGCGCATAGTTTATGAACGTACGCTTAAATGACAGCAGCATATATCAGAAATAGATCGTTCAATAATTGACTAGGAAAAACATCATATGAAACGTTTTGCGGTGTAAAACCTTAAATGAACAGAATGCATCTATTTGGTTCTGATTGATTTGCATTTATAGAAAACACCAGTGAACTAAATACTAAAAGCGAAAAAGGTAATTTTGTAGGTTACGATAAAAATAGTCCGGCATACTTAATCTACTTTGCAGCCATAAAAAGGGTTAGATGTGTAAAATTCAATGATACATTAAATTTAAAAAATGGCGATCCAGTGAATGAAAAACGTGAAATATTGCCTAGCATCTTAATCGATCACAATGAAAATATTTATAACGACGACAATTACAGTACTTCTGGCGAAAACAGTAACCAGACACGTCGATACCCAATAAGGGAGCGAAAAAGGCCAGACAAATTGAAAAGATACAAGATTACACCGTGGATTAAAAGATACAAGATTACGCCGTGGATTACTGTTATTCGTTGAACAGCGCACCGGAAAGTTATAATGAGGCGATTAATTCACAAGACCACCAAGAATGGGAACAAGCTATGATATCCAAATTGAAAGCTTTATCTGAAAATAACACATACGAAATAGTGGCAAAACCAACAGATAAAAATATAATTTCTTTACGCTGGGTTTTTTTTCCACAAAAATCACAGCTTCCGGCAATGAAACTTTAAAAGCAATATTTGTGGCAAAAGGTTTCTCACAAATTTCTGGAGTGAAATATTGTGCAACATTTTCACCAACGACAAATTTAACGACAATTAGGATTCTATTACAACTTGCCACTCAATACAATTTAAAAATACATCAAATGGATGTAAAAAATGCTTATTTAAATGCTCCGATTGACTGTGAAATCTACATTTACCCTCCAGAGGGATGTAAAATGAAAAATAAAAATCGGATGTGGAAATTAAATAAATCGTTATCTGGACAAAAACAAAGTGCACACAATTAGAATTTAACACTCCATAATTATTTAATAGAACAGGAATTCAAACAATGTCCTGTAGACGCGTGCATGTATAGCAAAAATGTAATAAATTGTTGATTTTGGTTTTTATATTACTCGCCTCAAACTGTGACAACACTTTAAGAGATGTTAAAAATGAATTAAATAAAAAATTTTAAATGGCCGATCTTGGACGACTGCCATGGTTCCTCGGTATAAAATTTACCTGTGAAAATGAAACTATAACTATGAATCAATCACGATACATTGAAAAATTCTGCTCAAGTTTGGAATGCAAGATTGTAAGCCGCGTTCAATTCCCATCGAAATGGACATAAATAAAAATATAGGGACCGAACCAAAATTCATAGATAACCGAATATACAGGGAAATGGTAGGGAGCCTCATCTACTTGATGACCGCAACAACATATGTAACAAAGCTATCTCAAAACTTATCGAAACCGACAATTAAAGACCTTAATCATGCAAAACGAATCCTTCGTTACCTAAAAGGAACCAAGGAACAATCTTTAAGATTTTAAAAATCCACATATCCTCTAAATTTAGAAGGCTTTTCGGATTCAGATTGGGCTAACTCTGAGGATAGAAAGTGTAATGTCTTTACCAAATAAAGGGAGACCACCGCAGGTGTCACAGGAGTTACGGCCCCTGGCGACATCCGGGGTAGTAGTCAGTCTGATATCCACCGAGCACGATCTTCCTCGTTCGTTTTCTCTCTCTCTTCAATCTCCGTCCATTCTACAACCTCACTATGGTAATAACCGATATCTAGCAAGTATCGGTTACTTACCATAAGGATTATCACATTGGCGACGAGGATAGAGTTATTTACAAAAATAGACATAAGAAAACACGAAAAAAAAAAACAACAACAAACAATCACACGTGTTGCAAAACAAACATGGCTGCCCTACCTCACTACCCGGAATTCGACTGCGAGTCAGAAGCCAAAGCAGCAAGATGGATGAAATACATTAGCAGATTGAGGAACTATTTTATCGCCCACGACATAGAGAGCGATAAAAGACAAAAAGCAATTTTGCTAACGTTTGTTGGTGAGGCGATGAATGACCTCATTGACGAATTACCAGCCGAACAGACCACACCAGGAGAAAACGAAACCCACTTCGACAAACTCGTCTCGGCTGTACAGGCTCATTTCAACCCCCAAAATAACACGGAATACAACCGATTTGTATTCCGTAACATCAAACAAACCACGCCGAATGTAGAGGACTTCTACCGGAAATTGAAAGAAGCAGCAGCTACATGTCACTTTGCAGACACAAACGCTGAGATAAAGTCTCAACTGATAACAGGCTGTTCATCAGAAAAAGTCCGGCAAAAGGGTTTAATAAATTCTAACATGTCACTACACGACTTGATAAATTATGCCAGGACGACGGAAACAATAACAGCGCACCTACAACAAATGCGCTTAGAGGACACGACAATACAAACTACTACTGCAGTAGTAAACAAAGTCACGTACGGACAGCGACAGACACGTGACTGTCCCCGGCAAATTCAGTGCAGGAATTGCAACGGAAAATATCCACATGAACGAGGACCAACGTCTTGCCCAGCATTCCAGAGCCAATGCACTTATTGCCGGAGATGGGGGCACTTCGCCTCTGTCTGTTTTAGAAAAATGAACGACGAGGACAGACAACGTAGAACAAATCGTCCTCCACGTCCACAAGTCCAAACCAGCCGCCGACCGGTGAACTGCATCGAGGACAACCAGCAGGACTCAACCAGCGGCAGTGATACAGAATATGTGTTTCATACAGGTAAGATGAAAAACCTTCCCTGTTTTGATATATCTTTTGGCAATAGCCACCAAACGTTCAATGTGTTAGCCGACTCAGGAGCCACTATCAACATTTTGTCTGAAGCAGATTTCAAGTGTTTAAAACCGACACCATGTCTCCGACCGACAAAAACTGTGATATCTGGATTTGGTGTCAAGCAAACTACTCCAGTTCTAGGCCAATTTAGGACCCTCCTAGAGTTTGGGGGCATCTCCTGCCAAGCTAACATACATGTAATAAAAAGCCCAGAAAAACCTATCATTAGCTGGGAAACATGTGAAAAGCTTAAACTTTTATCAGCAAAAAAGCTCCCAGTTAACCACATCAGCAACTCTGACACACAAATCCCGCAGACAACTCTTAAGCTTTTGGAGGACTATTCAGACCTATTCAATGGCTTAGGTAAACTTAAAGAGAAAAAAGTCCATCTGCACATAGATGAAAATATACCACTCATCGCTCAGAGATACCGCAGAGTCCCCTTTCATGTAAGGAAGGACATAGAAGAGCTAATACAGAAAGACGAGAAACTGGGGGTGATTGAAAAAGCGGAAGGACCAACCCCGTGGGTATCCCCTATTGTGGTGGTACCTAAGAAAGACCAAAGTAAAATCAGAGTTTGCATTGATATGAGAGCGGCAAACAAAGCTATCAAAAGGGAACGTCACCCTACCCCCACACTTGATGAGTTGAAGGCCATTCTATCGGGAGCCAGTGTCTTTAGCAAGTTAGACCTCAATCAGGGCTACAACCAGTTGGAACTAGCTGAAGAATCCCGATACATTACCACGTTCGCAACACACCTGGGCCTATATAGATACAAAAGACTATTTTTCGGTGTCAACTCCGCCAGCGAAATATTTCAGGAAGAGATTAGCCAGGCACTCACAGGGATTGAGGGAGCCATCAACATCAGTGATGACATTCTTTGCTTTGGATTGGACCAGCAAGACCACGACGGAAATCTCCAGAAAGTATTTCAACGACTACGCGAAAAAGGCCTAACACTGAATAGCGGCAAGTGTGAATACAACAAGAGGTCATTGGAATTCCTCGGACACACATTCGGTAATGAAGGCATCAGCTCAAGTAACCGTAAAATAAAAACAATCCTCGAATTACCAGACCCCCAAAACGCATCAGAAGTCAGAAGTTTGTTGGGGATGACCAACTTTTGCGGTGCACAATTCATTCCAGACTACGCAACCCTGACTCATGAACTGCGTCAGCTAACAAAAAAAAACACTCAGTGGTCCTGGACTGAGCACCACACTGAATGTTTAAAAAACCTCAAGGAAGCTTTGAGTAAAGCATGCTCACTTGCCTACTTCGACCCTAACAAACATACTGAGATATATACCGATGCCAGTGTTGTAGACATATCCGCTGTACTATCACAAGACGGGCGGGTAGTACAATTTGCAAGCCGAGCACTATCCACAGTTGAGCAAAGATACTCTCAAACAGAGCGGGAGGCCCTCGCCATCACGTGGGCATGTGAACACTTTCACATATATATCTTTGGGGTCCCATTCACGGTTCACACAGATCATAAGCCCTTAACATCGATCTTTAATAACACCCGCTCCCAACTATCTGCGCGCATTGAACGCTGGGTTTTGAGAACACAGCCATACAATATGACTGTCACATACCGACCAGGTCATGACAACCCAGCCGACTATCTCAGCCGCCATCCAGTACATCTACCACCAAGCAACAGGGAGCAGAAAATAGCGGAGGAGTATATAAACTATATTCTCTCAACGTCGACCCCCAAAGCAATGACAATTGATGAAGTTGCAATGGAAACTGCGAAAGACAAGACGCTCACTGCAGTCATTCAAGCCATCCTCACCAACAAATGGCAAGGTGCCAATGACGGCATAAACAAAGCCACGTTTCTCACCCTACATGCCAACCGTGATGAACTATCACTAGCACATGAGGACAGTATCATTCTGAAAGGGCGCCGGATAGTGCTACCTGAGACCCTACAAAACAGAGCTGCCAAAATAGCCCATGCCGGCCATCAAGGCGTCGTGAAATCCACGGCCCTCCTCCGGGAAAAAGTCTGGTTTAAAAACATGCAGCCTTTAGTAGAAGAAAACATCAGGAACTGTCACACCTGTCAGATCAGCACTCACAAAACGGCAAGGGAGCCGCAGAAAATGTCCCCACTACCAGCAGCCCCATGGACAGAGGTTAGTGCTGACTTTGGACATCTCCAGAATGGGAAATATCTTCTTGTTGTCACAGACGAGTACTCACGCTACGTTGTTGTCGATATCCTGGACTCTATCTCAACAAACTCGGTCATACCCCGTTTAGACAAGATATATGCCGAATTCGGAGTACCAGTATCCCTCAAAACAGACAATGGCCCACCATTCAACAGCCATGATTTCAAAACCTACGCCTCCGTCACCGGTTTCAGACACAGGAAGATAACACCTCTATGGCCCCAGGCCAATGCTGAAACAGAACGCTTCATGCGCACTGTAAAAAAATCCATCAAAGCCGCCTTAATCAAAGGCCAAAGCTGGAAGCAGGAGCTATTCAAATTCCTGTTAGATTACCGAACGACACCGCACTGCACCACCGGTGTTTCCCCAGCCTCAATTCTATTTGGCCGGACCATAAAAAACCGCCTGCCACACCTAGTTGCACCTATAGCTGGAGACCATAGCATTAGGGTACGTGACACTCAAGCCAAGAAAACAATAAAGAAATATGCTGACAGAAAAGTATACGTAAAGCCCAATAATCTGAGTGTGGGTGACACTGTCATTGTAAAAAGCGACCACACTTCAAAGGCACACACCCCCTATCAACCTAACCCATTAACCATAACAAAAAAAAGGGATCCATGATTACTGCCACACACAAGGACAACCAAATTACAAGAAATGCCAGCTTCTTCAAAAAAATCCCTAAGCCACTAAGAAACCTCACACATGACCCACCTGAATACTCTTCATCTGAAGATGAGGGACACATGCATGTGACAGCATCACCAAAATCTAAAGAAAACCAGGGACAACACTCTTCAAACCTCAGACGCTCAGGCCGCACAAGACGATCACCCAAAAGATTTGATTGCTAAATGCTACAAATACCCCTGTACATAATAATGCATAATTATCATTTTCTTTCCCTTAGGTTGACAGATGCTTCCTTCCGACCCAGCAACGCAAACACTCCAGTCACACCACGCATGAACAAACTCCTTGATGAATATAAAAAAAAAATAATAATAATAATAAAATAAACTTTAAAAAAAAAAAAAAAAAAAAAAAAAAAAAAGATAGCATTGTAATGTCTTTACCAAATAAAGGGAGACCACCGCAGGTGTCACAGGAGTTACGGCCCCTGGCGACATCCGGGGTAGTAGTCAGTCTGATATCCACCGAGCACGATCTTCCTCGTTCGTTTTCTCTCTCTCTTCAATCTCCGTCCATCCTACAACCTCACTATGGTAATAACCGATATCTAGCAAGTATCGGTTACTTACCATAAGGATTATCACAAAAAGAGTTATAGCAGGGTATTGTTTTAGACTGTCAAAGACTGGACCTCTGATCTCTTGGAAAAAAACAAATTGTTGCCCTTTCTACTTGTGAAGCAGAATATGTGGCTCTTACTCATTCCGCACAGGATGCAATTTTTCTGAACACCCTTCTAAAATCTATTTTAAAACCCGATCTAAATAAAAAACCTATAGTAATTCATTGTGATAATCAGAGCAGTACCTTATTAGCAAATAATTCTATGATTCATCAAAGGTCGAAGCATATTGATATCAGATAATTTTATAAGGGATGAAATAAGGGAAAAATCTATTACTCTTACTTATGTGACGTCTGAGAATAATATAGCCGACATTTTCACTAATCCTATGAAAAGAATAAAATTAAGACATTTTATAACCGAACTTTTCGGAATCTAATTATGAATAAATTTCTTTTCAGAAACCCAAAAGGAAAAGCATGAACAGTCAAAATCACACCAAAAAAAAAAAAAAAATTGTAAATTGTCTCGGGCACGACGTTAAACTGCAACCATTTCTACCTTACTAACCAAATTAACCAATAAAAAAAAAGCCACTTGTTAAAACCCTTTTGTAAACTTTCTATTTTGTCAAATAGTTCTTTTTGTATCTTTTTTTGGCAAACATTTGTTAAAATAAAACAAAAATGTATATTTGTGAATTCTTGTGCATATGTTTATATGTATTTGAAAAGTATTCTATTTGTATGTTTATATATATTTGAAAAGTGTTTATTTTTATATGTATCCAAAAAAAAAAAAAAAAAAATTATTTTATTGGTTTATTTTTCTTTCCTTTTCTCAAGTGAAACCAAAAAAAAGGATTTTTCCATTATATCAAAAAAGGGGGTGCGTAAAATGTTTTTGACTTGTAATGGGGGTAGATATTTAAATGCTGCCCACCTCAGCATTATTTGGCACAAGGCCTGGAAAGTTGGAAACCCGCAGGCTCCCCTAAAGGAGGGGCACTCCGTCAATTTTAAAAATTGCCTGAGTAAACCCCGTTGGCATTCCCCAGTCGGGATGCCTCGGGCAGCAAGCAATAAACTTGCCCCACCGGAAACCCGGTGGCAAGATCTGGGAGGGTGGACCTCCTAGGTATTACCCAGGCAGAGACCGAGCGTTGCCGTCACTAACGAAGTGACGGCAACGCTCGGTCTCTGCCGGCCAAGACCAAAGTCTATACTGCGGTCCACGCTCTAAGAGTCCGAGTTCTTTTTTTTTACGCTTGACTTCGCAAGGACCAGCCCCTTCTTGGGGATTTGGACCAGCAAAGTTTTGCTTGTTTTACTTTGATTGTTTTTGTTATTGCCCTCGGGCAAATTACTAATTGTTTTTGTTGTTTCTTTCTTTGTTACAGGTAGTCCAGTGTCTGGACCCGACTTAAGCAGCCGGCAGGGCTAAGGGAAACCGACGTGCCTTTTTAGGCGAAGGTCCCCTTAGTTTCCAAATCGGCGGGTCGGAGAAGGGCACTGGGCCATCAAAATAGATGGAGCAGGCCGCTGCTCCTGCCACCTTGGGGGACGCCCCAGGTGTAGAGAAGGGTTCGGAGGGTGCCGTCTCGCTAGGCACCCTCAGGTCGAGAAGGTTCTCGGGGGTCGCCACCCCCAGTTCGGAAGGGTCGAGTGCCGGTGCGGTTCCGGGGGTTCCCACCCCCAACTCAGAAGGGTCGTTTTTGGTTGCGTCGCGGTCGGTTTCCACCCCAATAGCGTCTGGCAGGGTTGCAGACGCTGTGCAGGGCACCCCCAGTGCAGGTGCGCCCGGTTGGGTTTCGGGCGCTGGGATGACCTCCCCGGAGGACATCCCTAGATCAGCAAATGCAGGATGGCCTTGGATCACGCCTGCCACGGGAACAGCAACGTCCAGGGAGGAGGAGGTCGAGGCCTGGAAAAGATTTGTTGAAGAAACCCCAGGTGGACCGTGGAAAGGGAAGAAAAGGAGGCGTCCCGCAAGGCGTTGGGACAAAGAAGCGCCAACGATTTCGCAGTCGGCTAGGAGTAGCCCTAGAAAGTCGGCGGAAGAAAGCCTGAGGAAAACGAGGTCCATGGAGGTGTTTGTGGTGGATGGGTGCTCCCCCGAAGATGGTGGAGTCGGAAAAGAAAGAGGAGTGGCCAGCTCTCTCATTTACGGATTCCCTGATACCGGCAGCACAGAGGACCCCAGCAGCAGCAGCGAAGTCCCCAGAGTACTACAGAAGGCTCTTTGAAGAAAAATATAAGGACCTTACAAAAGGGAACCAGATAGAGGTGGTCCCAGAGACACTGACGAAGATAAGGGAGAGATCAGTGTCCCTAGTGACTCTGGATGCCACCGGAAAGGGCCTTCTGGGAGTACCAAAAGACCGCATGATGGAGCTGCTGGGGGAACTGAGGATCCCCGCTCAGTACGCCGTTAGACGTAGATGTGGGAGGTCCTCTTGCCAACAAAGGAGGATGCGGAGAAGCTGGCAAGAGGGGATCTCACATGGAAGAACATCAAGGTACGACCAGATTACCTTTCAAAGAGGAGAACGCTGGTCACAATTACAGGGGTGCCGTGCTTTCTTGTGGAGGAGCAGCTGGGGGCAATCATGTCCCAATACGGAGAAGTTGAAGGTATCGAGGCGGAATATAATGTCGGAATATAATGAAGGTATCGAGCCCCCGGAATATAATGTCGGGGGATTACAAGATCAGGATGAGGCTGTCCCGCAAGGAATTCCACGGGATCCCGGCCCAATTCACCTGCGAGGGCTGGTCAATGGCCGTCATTGTGGAGGGCAGAAGACCCCAGTTTTGGCAATGCCAAAAAACGGGCCACGTAGCGAGGTTATGCCCTCAAAGACAAGCTGGAATAGCCGAGACGGGCAAATCGGCGGAGAAAACCCCCCCCACAGAGACCAGGAAGGAGTAAGCAGCCCCAGCAAAAGAAAAGTGGAGCACAGTGGCGGCCAAAAAGGGGGCAAAGAAACAAACTACAACAAGAACGGTGGCAACAGCTACAAAAAGAAAGGCGAGAGGAAGCTCCTCGGGCTCCAACAGCGAAGGGGCCGAGGACAAACAGAGGGAGAAGAGAGAGAAGAAAGATGACAAGAAAGACCCGAGCACTGAGCTTCAGCCGCAAAGCCCCCAGGAAGAAGATCAGCAAACTCCTCCCCTATTCACCACTCCTAACGAGGAAACGTAGCAGATGGAAGCTCCGGTAGAAGAACAAGAGGTCCAAGAAGTCGCAGAGGAAAAAGTAAAGGAGAAAATGCAGGAACAAAAGTCGGCAGCCCCAAGGGAGGGGAAAACCAGGAAGTACCCTTTCCTTCCCGTGGAACAAATATGCAACGCCGACTTAAGTAACGTGGTCTCTGATCTAAATGGGAGACAGAGGCGGTACCTGAAGGAACTTGAAAGTCTCCGAAAAGTGGACGGAAAAGAGGTAACAGACCCCAGGAACTTCCAGGATGCTCCGTCTATCATCACTTTCATCCGGGTGAATAGGGGAGGAAGGGCGAAAGCGCTATGGCGCATGATAGAAGCAGCCAAGTCGGCCTTCGGGGAGCACCCATCACTTGGAAAAATAACAACACAATGCGAAGGGAGGGTCTCACTTTATGTTCACCCCTCCCTTTATAGAGCTCTGAAATTGACGTTCCCCTTGGACGTGGGGGGCCTGGCTCGAGACGGACGGCTTACGTCCGACCTGCTCACGGGCAGTCTTGGTCAGGCCTTCGACATCCTCACTCCCGAGGACTTTAGACCCTTAGTAGAAGAATATTTCTAGTTAGGGAAACATGGCCTTGGAACATGGAATATTTCTAGTTAGGGAAACATGGCTAGTTTTAATGCGAGGGGCATGAGATCTCGAAGCAAGGCTGCTCGCGTGCTGAGGGATCTCGTGGCCCTTGAGGTAGACGTAGCTGCCCTACAAGAAACCCACTTTGTTGGGGATGGGGACTGCGATGTGCTGGTAGACGATTTTCATGTTTACTCAGCATATGGCAGCCTCCATAGCCGGGGGGTTTCTGTACTAGTGAGTCGCAATCTGGCTGCGACGGTTACACTTGTTCACGCGGACGCTCATGGGAGGCTGGTCGCGTTCCGGATCGTGGCAGTTGATGCGCCCAACATCCAAAGCGAGAGGGTTTCCTTTTTTTGGCGGGTGGAGGTGTTTCTCTCTTCGGGTCCGGAGCGGGTAGTGCTCCTGGACCCCAAGATAGATAAGGTCGGGGGGGTGGAAAGGTGTGACAACACCCTGTCTGGCTTGATGGCCTCGTGCGATCTGGTCGACAGGTTCCGTCTGGATCACCCAGGGAGGGAGATGTAGACGTGGCAATCTAGTTCGACCGCCGGTCCGAGTACATACTTGGACCGGATGTTAATTAGAAGGGGCGATGTAGATTTCCTATCTTGTCCTACGTTCCACTGGCTAGGTCATTTGGACCACAAACTTGTGTTGGCCCGTTTGAAATTAGGTAATAGGCCTAGGTTGGCGGGTTACTGGAAGATGAACGTCTCCTTGTTGGAGTCGAACGACTTTCGGGAGCAGCTGACAACACTAATTCAGAGGGAGTTAGTGGGGGCGGTTACCGGGAGTAGCTGGTGGGTTAAGCTTTAGGTCACCATTAGGCACTTTTGTGTCCAATACAGCCAACGCCTCACGCTAAATAGGCACCGAGGACCAAAAGGCACCTAGAGGATAGACTGACCCGGGCGGTGGCAGGGGGTATTCCCTAGATCTAGCTCTAGTTAAGGGGAGCTGTTATTTTAAGTAGGTCCTGGTAAGAATGTTAGGCGGTTATGCAAATAGTGCGTGATAGAAACTCTAGTATAGGTTTTACTTAATAAAGTACTTGCTATCAATCGCAAGTCTAGCCTAGGACTAGCAAAGACCCCTATTTTCCCCACTTCCCCCTACTGGCCCTGGTGCCTAAGTTGTTGCGGACCTCAAATAAGGCATTGGCAGTAGATAATGCCAAGGTCGGGGTTGTAACGACTAAATACAAGTTCGCCGTTTACTACGTCACGGACCGCATTTAATTCTTGGCCGCCATCTTGGTTACTGATCTGAACTACGTTGACATCTTTGTTCAACACAAAGTCTCAAAACTTAACATACCTTTTAATAGAGGTTAAACCTTTCTCCTTTTTAGATGGAGTTCTGCCATTGCGTAATAGTCGATACACTTGTAAGTCCAGACAGTCTTATTGAGCCTGGGTCCATGTGTTACAAGTCATGTATGGGATTGGACAATGACCAGCTAATATATCTTTTACAGTGATTTCTCTAATTACTGATGTCTCCAGGGCGTTGATAAATTTAAAAATTTGGCATTTTACCTCACAACGAATAGTGTTCCAGCTAGCATAATCTGATATATTATTTATTATTATTATATGAGATAATTTAACAGAATATCGAGAGATAACACTCAGGAACGTTGTGACTCTAGAGCTCGCAGAGAATGCACCATGTTGGAGTTTCTCATATGCTTGTACACAGGAGTGACTATCTGTGAGCACTTCGGTAACATGTTCCGATATGGACCGAAGTGCTGAAGCAATCCCAAGAGCTTCCAACTCACAGGCTAGCCAACCTGCTTGGTTAGATATTTTACGAGCGTTGAATAAACCTGCGAGATGAGCTTTGTCTCCTCTCAAGATGAAAAAGGATGCTGCTAAGCCAGCAGAAGTCGTGGATGCGTCAGTAATTATTTGTAGTTGGTCCTCTCTTCTCGGTAAGGTCAGGATTTTTGCTTGCTTAAGATGTTCTTTTGCTTTGAAGAATGCCGCCACCAGGTCTGACGTCCATCGGATTCTGTCATTTGATGAACCTGTTGTGCAGACTTTATCCAGAGGTGCTAAAAAATCCGAGTGCTTAGGTATAACTTTACTCAGGAACTTGTAAGATCCTATGAATGATCTCATGTTTTTGATGGTTTCAGGGGGATCACAGATAGCCAAATATTCAGACAATGGCTTGTAGCCTTGAGCGTTCCCCTGGTCCATTGCCAACCCAGGATTTCTGTTGATGCCGGACAGCAAATAGTTTTTGATGGGGACAATCTTAAATTATTCTCATGAAGTGTTAGTAACACTTCTCCCCATACACTGTTAAGCTCCATGGGTGTATTGGCGCCGACATATAGATCATCGGCCAATTTTACCATCGATCCTTTAATCATCAAGTCGCCGAATACTTTGGACATTGATTGTTCTAAAGCAGATTCGGAGCCTGGGAGACCCATTACCGCTCTTGTATAGACATATACTCCACGGAATGGTGTGCAAATACCTACATATTTCATTGATGATTTGGCCAAGGATATCTGAAAATATGCTTCTTTCAAATCACATTTGATGATGTATTTGAACTGAGCGATATGTTTGAGGATATCGTCAACTTTAGGCATGAGAGCAGGTTGCGGTTTGATATATCGGCCCAATTCGGTAAATGCAGTTACTAGTCGATGGCCTCCTGAAGATTTTGCAATGAGAAATGAAGGACTTACATATTCTGCGGTAATGTTTATGTCTTCTGGTCGCACGAACATACCTTGCTCATATGGTTCATCAATTTTCGTTTGGAGAAGTTCTAGGTTCGCTCAGTTATACACAGAAACGCGTCTCTTTCTTTGTGGTAGTAGTGATGTACTCATATTAATTCTATGTTGAAAATTTACCAGATTTTCCGTTGTAACATGCTAGTGATGGTGAAAACACTTCTTACTTTTTATTTGTCTGGCGGAAGGTGGCTTTTCATCTTAATTGAGGATGTTTGAGAGGTCCACAGAAATTTCTGCTGAATCTGTCCGATTGCTCAGAGGCCAGAATCAATGGAGATGGCTTTGACGTATCATGTGTGAGAGGCATCTGAGTAGTAGAGCATATCTGGCATATTTGTTCATGCCGATCGATAAGTAGAGGTGTGGTTAAATTGTTTGTGAGGTTATTTTGTCGTATTCTGGTTTGGTTATTTTACATTGGATCCAGTCATTATGGTTATCAGTGGGTTTGGGCTCCACCGAAATTGTTTCACTTTGGTATTTTAGTGGTATTGTTAAAGCTATATCTGAACGAGGTAATAAGCAGGCTTGACGTGGGATGCGTAATATGGTTGCTGCTCTAACATTAGCACATCTTTTTATGCTTATGTATTTAAAATTGCAGCAACCTCCAAGGTATACACAATTTGTGTTTGCACGAAGATAAATATCATTTCCGTCCATGAATTGCATACCGCCCAAAATGGCACAATTTAAATCTTTTACCACAAGCCCATTGAAACAAAAGGAGTGTGTTCGTTTTGTGATTGGACATTTTCTGGAAACATTAAAGTGAACCTCACCTGTTATTTCCATAGGAGAGACACCATCTGCCATGTTGGCTTTGTGGGGGGTAGGTAAGATATTCAGTTTGAGACATCTTGCTTCACTCTTTCTAATTTGGTTACTTTCTGCACCTGTGTCTAGTGTAATGTCCGCATCTTTTTGTTTACTTCTACCTCCATACACGGTGACGATATGATGTCTACTTTGTTAATTTTTAGGACTCTCGGGTCTTTTGATTTGAATTATACTATTGTCGGAACTATAACACTAAGTCTTCGTCATCTTCCTCAGTTTCTGATAGGATTTCGATATCTCCAATTTTAGGCTGAAGGAATTTTCTGTCTGAGGTTGGCATAAAAGGGCAGTTTTGGGAATAGTGGGTTTCTGCTTCTGGTCTATTGGCAGCATCGCAGAGACAACATTTAGGCCTGTTTCCCAGGTGACTTCTCCGATTTCCTGGCTTCATCGGTCCTTTCCTTCTATAGCTGGAACTAGAGTATGATGTGTTGCCCTTTCTATCACCTATTTCTTGTAATAGGGACGGTATTGCATTACTGATTTCCATCCTAACTATAGCGTAGAATCTCTTAAGGTTGTTAGACTACAAGAGTGAGTATATGGAAAGCAAGAAAGTGACAAACAAAAAGGTTGAGTTAAAACATTTATATAAAGTTTAAACGATCATGAAATGAACTGTTTGGTGTGTCATGATAATTTGACGGCGGCGGCGCGTCAGTAGGAATGCTGGTCGGGTGTTGATATGAACTCTGCGACGATCTAAGTTATTGTTAGGCTGAGGTGGGGGGGGGGCGATGGCAGGAACGTGGCTCAGCACTCTGGTGTCTGGGATACGGGTGCGGAGATCCTTAATAGCTGGTGTCGCTGGCGAGGGGTTGATGGCTGTTTGCTGGTGAGCTGTGGTGATCTGCTGGCAGCGGTGACGGTGGAAGAGGGGTAAACTTCAAGGCTTGCTGTCCAGTATCACGAGTGAGATGGCGGCGGTGCAGCGGCTGTGGCGCAGTAATTTCAGTAGTTGATGTTGCTGGTGAGGGGTTTACTGCTCCTGATGGAGCGAGATTCACAGCTTGCCACGTAGGGGCCGATCTGTTTGCTTATCGAAAAAGCTGACATTTTTATACTCGCGATACGGACGTAGTAGTAGGCAAAAGACAGCTTTTATCGCTGGTCATCGTTTTGCTTTTTTGTATTTATTGTAGGGAGTCATGCTTGTATAAACGTGTTATATCGATTTAAAGCTAAGAAAGTTGTGAATGTGTTCTAGTAGGTCTTGTACTGTTGCAGTGTTTCGTGAAATAATTATTTGTGTTTATATTGTGCCAGAGATACGTCTGCTGTGATGTTTGTCTTTTGATGTGCGGCTTTTTCATGCGTTTTTTTTTTAAGTAAGGTGCGAGTTATTCCGTTGATGTGTCTACATGAAAAATGGAATTTGAAGTTGTCGTGTGTATTTAGTGTGTTCATTTGCGTTGTATCGATGAACGAGCTTTGTCTTAGCGTTGTTATTATTATCACTGTCGGTTTCTGGTTTATTCATGTAAATATGGAGGGATATGCAATATAACAAGGTGATGGCAAATCTTTGCTTCACAATGGAGGGTAAGTGGATTGCATCAAGCCAAATCATTACCGTGATATTCTGTAAAGTTGGAGTTAGGCGTTCATCATTCTCTAGTTTTGCTCCGCAATGCTGAAGCTTTCGTAATTAGACTATCCTCCATGAAGGAGTAGCACCTTTCCCAGAGAGCCTCTCTTGTTTCAGTGGCGCCACATTTGAAACTGAACATGTTCATGATATTCGTTCCGGACGTAATAATCATAGTACTGTCGGAGTCTGTCAAATATTTCGTCTATACTATGTCCCTCTTCTTTAATGGAGGCACTACTAATAACTGGAGTATGAATGCTTATGAAGCCAAGTAGCACTTTTAAGTTAATAGCTTTTTTTTTTCTGTTGAGAATTTTTTCCCATTGACTTTCTGTTCATCAGCAATGAAGCCTCTATTCGGTGTGCCACTTGCTACACTACTCCAGGTTTTGAGGTCATCCAAATAACGTTCAACTTCATTTGAGATAGGATAAATCAATTGTTCCCACCACGCTTCTAGGGAACCTCTCGATTCTTGTTCAGTGAGGATTCTGTTTAGTACTGTAGGGGATTAAAAAGTAGAGGACACTAGGGAGGAGTAATCTTCCCCGCTTGTTGGTTTTTCCCTTTGGTCACGGGCAGACGTGTTGCCTTTCCCTCTCAAGCAGAGGAGAACCTTTTTTTCACCACGAGGTGAGCTCCAAGAACCTTTTCCACCAGTCGGTGAGTCTTATCGAACTGTCGCTATTGTATTGTGTTTTGCTGTTGTTTAAATGTTTGTCAGTGTATAATAAATGTGTAAACGTAATTGGGCAATTTTTTGTTTAGTTAAAACTAACAAATTGGTGACACGCACATACATAATTATAAGTTCTGTTAAAAAAGAAGTAAAATAATATTTTTATGAACAATAAGAAAAAGTTAGGATATGAATTTTATTTCTAGAATTCTAATTATTATTCCCTAAATAAAAATTCGTAGGGTAGTAATTAAGATAGCAAAACGATTTTTCTTCTATTTTTTTACATATTTTTGTCGATAGAATAAGGATAGAACTAGGGTTTTGTTTTAATCGTGCACAACAAATGCAACAAGTTTTTTTTCGAAACTAAATTATCCCTTATAGAAAAATTTCGTTCCTGAAACGGCTGTCGGTATTCCTGTCAAATTCGGCGCCTGATACAGGATTGGCTGATATGGGCGAGTACGTTGCGTTCTGTCTCTGTGCCCCCTTACCCTCCGTGTTGTATCATTACTATTCCTTTCTTTCCATGCCCTGCTGCTAGACTGTTGTAGTTTCTAGTGCGGTAAAATAAATAAATAATTTTTTTAAATGGCGACAACTTGTAACGTTAATGCCTCGTTAGTTCGCGACGACCCTGCTTTGTATTTTGCTCAACTCGATTTATTTATCAAACAAAAATCGATTGACAACCAGGCAGAGAGATTCTGTTACGTCGCATCCATTTTACCTCAAAACTGAGCTAAGAGAGTTAATTAATCTCTCCACCGTAAAGCCGTACGATGTACTTAAGGAGAAAGTCACGACTGCTGTGACTGTTTCCACACATAAGCGTATTTCGCAGTTGTTGGAACAAGAGACCTTGGGAGATAGCAAGCCGTCCCAATTTCTAAAACGGTTACAAAAATTAGCTGAAGGTGCGATGGATAAAAGCATCGTTAAGCATATTTCCCTCCAACGGATCACGACGGTGGCTATCGCTGCTCAGGACGAGTCCACACTGGTGGAACAACTCGCTGTCATAGCAGATCACATTGCAGACAATCGTCTGCAGTATCCAGTGTGAAAACCTTCTGGAAAAATTAATGGAGGGCCAAAAACAGTTGGAAGCCCGTATGGAGAGAATGGCGGAAGACTATCATTAAAACAAAAGCAGGGACATGGCAGCAGAGGAGGTCGCAGCCAGTCCCGGGAACGCAAGCAAGAAGCTATTTGTTGGAAGCACAAGAGATTTGGCGAAAATGCCAACTCTTGTATTCCACCTTGCAACTATAAGGGCCAGGGAAAAGCCTAAACCGACAGACGAGAGTGGCATCAACTGTCGGTGCATCCTGCTCTGACCGCCTACTTTATGTTGTAGATAAAAATACAGGCATCTCGTTTTTGGTGGACAGTGGGGCACAAGTTTCTCTTATCCCAGCAACATCAGTGGACAAAAGGTCTCCTCCCTGTAAATTTACACTGCGAGCTGTAAACGGTTCGATAATACAGACTTGCATGGACCTTAACTTGGGTTTATGCAGATCGTTTATCCACGTTTTCATAGTGGTTGACGTAAGCAGTGCTATACTGCAAGCATTTGGCCGAGATACACAACTTGCAGCATGTGGGGTGGTGTGGACTGGCACACCATTAGGTCCACAGGTAGCACATGCAGACCAGGACGAAGCCTTCCTGAGTCTGTTGAAGGAATATCCTTCAGTATCTGTCCCCTCCTTTCACAAGGAAGTGTTACCACACACTGTAACTCATTACATTGAGACAAAAGGCCCACCCGTCCATTGTAAAGCCAGACGTTTAACACCTGAACAAATAAAGGCTGCGAAAGCAGAATTTCAGCAGATGATGCAGCTTGGCATAGTTCGTCCTTCAAATAGCGAATGGGCCTCGCCTCTTCATCTTGTTAGTAAGGGTCCAAATGCATGGCGGGCATGTGGGGACTACCAGGCTTTAAATGCCGCTACGAAACTGGATAGGTACTCAGTACCACATATCCAAGATATAACAGCAGATCCCTGTGGAGCCCGAACATATTCCCAAAACGGCAATTACCACACCGTTTGGAATGTTTGAATTTTTGAGTGTTCCATTTGGTTTACGCAATGCAGCTCAAACGTTCCAACGTTTTATAGACCAGGTTCTGCGAGACTTGCCGTGCATACATAGATGACGTGTGTGCATACATAGATGACGTCCTCATTGCTAGTAGGAATAGACAGGAACACATAGATCATATGCACCAAGTATTCGATCTGGTGTTGTTTTAAATCCATCGAAATGTACTTTTGGTCAATCCGAGGTTATATTTTTGGGGCACCATATTTCAGAGAAGGGAATTTCCCCATCCCCAGAGACAGTCAAGTCCATCCGAGATTTCCCTATCCCTGCTACAATGAGACAGTTGCGGCAATTTTTAGGATTAGTTAACTTCTATCATAGGTTTCTCCCTCATGTTGCCCAAGTACTTTTGCCATTGACAGGTATGCTGACAAATGTGAAGAACTGCAACATTACACTATCAGAGGAAGCAATAGCAGTATTCAACAAAGTAAAGGCAATGTTAGAAGACACCGCAAAGCTGTCCCACATTCAACCCGATAGTGAACTTTGCATCTGCAGCTGGAATTGGAGCGGTCCTGCAGCAAAAATGTCATTACATTTTTGCTGCAGGACCGCTCCATTGGACCTGGCGACCTATTTCTTTCTTCTCCAGGAAATTGACTGATGCAGAAACACGCTGTAGCACATTTTCCAGAGAGTTGTTGGCCTTGTTTTCCGCAATAAGACATTATCGGCAGCTCCTAGAGAGACAGCCATTCTACTTGGTGACTGACCACAAGCCTCTATTAGGCACTCTGCAGTCCTCCTCAGACAAATACTCTCCCCGAGAGGTTCGTCAGTTGGACTATATCCTACAGTTTACGTTAGATGTCAGACACGTGAAGGGAACTGACAATATACCAGCAGATACACTGTCACAAGGAATAAACTCCTTTACATTGGGACCTTCCGTCGAAGCCAACACCTTAGCTATGGAGCAAGAAAAAGACGAGCACCTGCAGAAGCTTCTACAGAATAATGGAACATCACTGCAGCTGGTGAAAATGGCACACCCAACGGCCCTAGAAAAATAGTGTGTGATATCAGCACTAACAAACTGCGTCCATATGTTCCAGCATCCTTAAGGAAAGACATATTCAACGCGGTACACGGGTTATCACACCCAGGGGCCAATGCGTCGATACGTTTGATGACAGGCAGCTATGTCTGGCCGAGGGTGAAAGCAGACGTGCGAGAATGGACAAAGAAGTGCGTGCAGTGTCAAAAGGCCAAAGTCGGTCGACATACACGTGCGCCACTAGGCACATTTCCAGTACCTGATGAGAGGTTCAAGCACATACACCTCGATATCACCTGTCCATTTCCGACATGTGAAGGCCAATGCTATCTTTTGACATGTGTCGACAGATTTTCAAGGTGGTTTGAAGCCTTACCTATGTCAGATATGACAGCATACACAACAGCCAGAACTTTCCTCGCTGGATCCCATCCAGCGAGGAAAGTTCTGGCTGTTGTGTATGCTGTCATAGCAAGATTCGTGTATGCTGTCATAGCAAGTTGTGTATGCTGTCATAGCAAGATTCGGTGTCCCGGAAAATGTGACAACTGACAGAGGTAGACAGTTTGAGTCCAAACTGTTTCATAAACTCTCAGGACTTTTGGGCACCAGAAGTATACACACGACAGCATATCATCCATAAGCAAACGGAGCAGTCGAACGTCTACATCGCAGCCTAAAGGCCTCTTTACGCGAAGTGCTTACCAGCAATACAAAGTGGTTAGAACACCTTCCTCTAATTTTGCTGGGTTTGCGCACAGCAGTGAAGAAGGATATTAATTGCTCAACTGCAAAAGCGCTGTATGGTACCACACTATGCCTGCCAGCACAATATGCCAAATAAAGTTTGGGACCCTGCATCATTTGTTGATAGACTGACAAGAACCATGGCCAAAATGGCATATTCTCCATCAGGAATAAACAAGTGCGCTAACACATATGTGCCAAAGGCACTAGAGACATGCACACATGTGTTTGTTCGTGATACAGCTAGGTCGCATACCCTGCAACCACCGTACTGCGGACCTTTTAAAGTCAACAAGAAAAACAAGAAGTATTTCAGCGTCCTCATTAAGGACGAAGAACAAAATATCTCAATTGACAGGTTGAAACCCGCAACACTCGAGGATGCATATTTAGAAGTAGATCCCTCACAAATGATGCCAGTCGAAGTGACATTGGAAAAACGCCCTTATAAAAAAACACGTTCGGGCAGACATAATGTCTCTACATAAAAAAAAAACAAAACAATCCTCTCACAACATTCAATTAAAAGTACTCCGTATTTTTTTTGGGGGGGGGGGTGCTGTAGGGGACTAAAAATTAGAGGACACCAGGGAGGGGTAATCTGCCCCTGCTCTAACTCAGGTTGGTTTTTCCCTTTGGTCACGGGCAGACGTGTTGCCTTTTCCCTCTCAAGAAGAGGAGAACCATCGTTCCACCACGAGGTGAGCTCTGAGAACTTTTTCCACCAGTCGGTGAGTCTTATCGAACTGTCGCTATTGTATTGTGTTTTATTGTTGTTTAAGCGTTTGTCAGTGTATAATAAATGTGTAAACTTAATTTATTGTTTATTCATATATTTTTTGTTTAGTTAAAACTGAAGGCAGACATGTTTGTTTGAATAGATTAATTGTTTTGGAGGAAAGACTTATAGCATATATTTGTTTTCACTTACCGTAAGTTAGCAATTTTAAAAGTTTTTTTTACTTCAGCAAAAGTCTATTTGGTCCGGTTCAGATTCTGTAGAAGCACGTTGCTTTCAATAATTGATTAAAACAAACTAATGTGTGCCACGTATATAGAGAATACACATAAATGTACTTATATAAAATTTCCTTCGTTACAACAATCACCACGTTGTTTTCGGATTTGAATAAGTTTGTTTTCAACTTATTGCGTGGCTGTTGTAAGTGAAAGAATTTTCCTTACCTCAATTCTAGGGGGTTGTTAGGATTATCTATTTTCTTTGTAGAAGAACACATGTAAATGACAGGAGGAGTAGAGATTGTGTGTATATATATAGAGATCAGTTGGAACCGGTAGACGGTGGAACGGGTGGTCGGTAATCCTGGCTCATGGATTTACGAATTATGTTACGACCCTCTAATTCCTGTTTTCCTCTGGCCAACCTTATATGTTAACATTTTCTTTTAATGTGACTAACGTCGAAATTCAAATTTGGGAAGGCCAAATACACTATTTTTTCTCTAATTAACAAAGAGTGAATCTCGACCGGGATTCGTTCTATTCTTTTTTTTATTTTATTTTTTCCACAAATTTATTTGTATGGGAGAACACTTTACTTGTTTCCTTGAGCCTATGAAAGGTCTCGTTTAATATTGATATAAATGTTACCAGGCACAACGAGCCGCGACGCTAAAACAGCAACGTCGCAACTTTGAAGAGCAGGTAAGAGAACTAACGTTATTTATTATTTTTTTTTCCTGTTTGTTGCTTGTTGACTGGCGTTTGCAACGGTTCAGTTTTTTTGTCTGTAGTGATAATTTGAGCCCGAGCCGCTTTTAAGTTCCCATCATTTAGCCACATGTTTTCTAAGTGATTTTTTTTTTTTTTTTTTTTGTTAGTAATTTTTTTTAAAACCGTCTCTTCTCGTAGTTTTTGTAGCGACTCAAAATCTAAAATTACGATGTAGTATTTGTCGTAATTCTATTATTCCACTTTCCGACATGCAGTATGACGTGACTTGTAATCTTCGTACTTTTAAACTTAATATTTCCGGGAAAACTTTTGCATATCAACGAGTACGATTGTTTTCGTTTGTAGAACGTATTGTCATCGAAGGCTGAATTCTTTTGAATGTTTGCCGCTGCCAGCACGTGTGAGGCTTTACGGTGCCTTTTCAAGACAACAAGAATCCATGTGAGAAAACGATCCTGTCAGAGACATCGCCAAATAGTTAGCAGGGCCGTATGTAATTTTGATGTAACCGGAGAGCTTCTCAACCGGATACATATTCCGACGCCAAGTGATCACTAAGCAGTGACGCTGTTTTTTTTTTTTTGTTGTTTTTTTCCTTCCCCATCCGTACATTCATATCCTGAACGTCTGTATTATTTTTACTACTTATTAATTTAATTATTTTTCTATGTTCCTGTTTTTAAATTAAATTTTTTATTTTAATTGTTCAAGATTATATGAAAATTGTTACGCTGAAAGTTTCAAATTCATTTAAGCAAGGAAAATATTACAACTGTGCATATAAAAATCATGCAAAACCTGTAATGTAAAAAAAAAAAAAAAAAAAAATATTTTTTGCTATTATAATTATTTTGTGTATATATTATATTAAATATATATATTAAATTTTGTGTATATATTATATTAAATAAACAATGATAATATCGGTAGTTCGTGAAATTAATTTTTCTTCCAGTTATATCGAATTCATTAATACAGACTTTTTTTTTTTTTTTTTTTTTAAGTTCTTGTAAAAATTAATTTTTTTTTTTTTTTTAGTGTTACAATTTACGATGCTTTATTTTAAATAATTTTTTTTTTTTTTGTACTATAGAAAACCATAACTTTAAATGTATTTTTATTAAACAAAATATTAAGATTTAAATAAAAATAATTAGTTCATTATATTCTGCGATCATTATTTGATAAATACTGAAAATTTCATTAAAATTGATTAATTTCCTGATTTTTGGTTAATTTTTAAGTAAAGGGAGGGGTAAAAATGTTTATATGCATCGGCATTCATTTTGCATTCATTTAGTAATACAAAATGTAGTTTGTGTAGAAAATTGTAACAAGTCGTCATACGGTGTTATAAATTCAGTGCTAGTTTTGGAGTCTGTAGACTTTTAAGTCCACTTTAAAAGCTTCGAACAGGATCCATTTCTATAGGATTTATTTTTATCAGATTATTTTCTTACTGACACTGGAATAGTAATGGCGTCAGGACAATGCGATGATGAACAGTGTTTGCAACTTGTTCAGCACTTGATAGTACAAACAAATGTGTAGTTTAACTGACCCCGTGGAAATATGCAACGAATTAAGAATGGCTTGCTCAAACGAGGTAATCAGACTTCTTAAAGTGAAATAAATAATATGCAGACGATGATGTGGTGAATGGAAAAGATGTTTATTCAGAGTACAGACGCGTGCAGCTTGTCTCGAAGAGAAGTAAAGAACTATCTGTTTTCCCTCCAACCCCTAGCGGCCCTCCTCCAATACAAGGGGAGATCATCAGTCTGTCCAGGTAACTAGGATGGGACATTAACATTTCCCCACTTTCCTTTCTGGCACTTAGGATGGACTTTTCAGGAGACAGCATCAAAAAGTTATCTGCAGAGAAAAGAAAAAAGGAAATAGCTGAACAAAATTGAATGATTCCACATTTTAAAATTAAACTGATGATTCCTTTGGTTCAGATGTGAATGCAAGAATTTTAAAGGAGGGGACTCCCTTTTTGGCTAAACCATCAGCAATCAGTGGGTATCCAAGATATCTCTGTAATTTCTCCTCTGTCAACCATTTCTCTAAGAATTGCCATTTCAATTCGCAGTCTTTTTTCAAGTATTTGTGTAGTTGCATCATGCAAATAGGAATTGTCTGTTTTGCATTTTATCTTGATGTTAGTAGGGTTGTCTTTCAGTTGTAACAGATCTAATATCAATTTTCTGTAATAAAGGCAGGCTATTGGCATATATTGGTTGTTGTTACCTACCAAAAAAATTATGTAGCCATCAGTTAGGTTAGCAAAGGATGCATCGCTGTACACTATGATTTGCAGCAATTTAGGGTTTCCCAGATTTGGAATGTGGATTTCTCCTTTTTGGCCTTTTTTATGGTTCGATTAATTTGTTTAATGCATTCCACATTTTCTTGGAACTTAAGACACTTTTGAGAACAAAGTCATTAATGAGCTTCGTAAACTTTTCAAAGTAAAATCTGAAGAAGTTGCTAAGTTTCAATATATTGGATTATAAATTAATAAATCCAATAATAACATCAATATTGGACAAGATGAATATACAGAAACTCAGACACATTCCGCTGCAGACTGGAAGAAGGTCTGAAGATAAGCTAACATCAAAACTGAGGTCAGGTCTCGTTTGGGTGGCTAGCCAGTTGAGCTGACCTATTAGCTGCCTGGCCTCGGTGATCTCATGTGTGATCTTGTGTGTAGACTATGTTCAGCCCAACTTTGGAGTTCTCTCTTCCTGGCTTTGTCATATTCGTCATTATAGGGGTCGGTAATTAGATTTATTTCCGGGGCTTGTTCAGCAAGGGTTTGATCCTCATTATTGGTTTCCCATTCTCAAAATCCAGCCAGAATGGATCACCTTTCTCATAACAACGTCCATTAAATATTTTTTTTGCCAGTGGCTTTACCAGCTCTACTGATCACATTCAGTTTTTTCCATTCTTGGTCTTCATCATTGGTGAATTTGCATATTATAGTTTGGCCTGGTTTAGGCAGTTGCACAGATTTGGTGATCATTTTTGGTAGTGTGTCACATACATTGGCTCCATTCTGTTCAGGATTATCAGCAGTTTCACTCCCGTCATCTACTGACATATAACCACTTGTGTCATTATTTTGGTTCTGAGGTTTTATTTGTCCACTGGTGTCATGGTGCTCAGAGGTGTTACGATGTGTGTCAGGATATAAAATTAAGCGGTAGGGATGCACTCTAACATATGTGGCTCCATGTCTTACCAGCATCAGGACCAAGCCATCTATCATTTCTTTTAAAAAGGTCACCATTTTTGTATTGATCAGTTATGGGGGTCCTGATGATGAAGGGCTCGTCTCAATTTTTCAGAGGCTTCACACTCTATGCATTGAGGTTGTCGGCAACAATTTGGCTTGCAGGAAGTTGATCATTCAAAAGGGAAGGCAGGTTAGGATTTTCACCAAAAACCAGCTGGTTAGGACATATGAATTGTGAAGTGCAGCCCATGATAGTGCAACTTCAAAATTACATTCAACGTCTTCTAATGTCTTCTTGACAGAACACCATTGTGCCTTTCATTTAATCCATTACTCCAAGGAGATTGTGCGGCAGTGGTACGGACTACAATATTCAGGTTTTGAGCCATGTCTCGGAAGTATTGATTGTCAAATTCTTTGCCATTATCAGTAAGAAAGGCTCCTGAGGCACCAAAATATGCAATCCAGTGTTTGAAGATGGCATTAAGAATATCAGAACTTTCCTTACCCGTAAGCCGGACAGCAATCTTGTTGCATGGTCAACCAGGTGTAGTACTTTATGTCCATTAATTTCCTGTCCATGGCTACAGTCTGGTTGAAATAAGTTCCTAAGGGAAATCCTACAACAGGTCGAGGTGCAGGCTTTTTATACCTGATGCAGGTCTGACAGGTAAGATGTCTATAAATTCAGTATCTTTTAAACCAGCACTTCTGACAAGATCACATAGTTTTTGTGCAATGTGGTGGCTGAATTGTCGATGGAATTTAGTGGCAATTTTTAATTTTTCTTTGCCTTTTTTATTGTTTAGAAATAAAATATATCGTAACTTACCCCGGATATAGGGATCTGATAGTGGCCAGAAGCGGTGAACATTAATTTTATTCTTTTGCCAAACATTTCTGCTGTGTCATCAAGTTGAGGGTCGTTTGCGCCTTTTTCATTGCGGTTTTGTTTAATAACAGAAGAATATCAGCATCAACAACATCACTTGTTATTTCAACGTTCATTTTAGCAATGATACATGGTAGAGTTACCCTTTTGAGTGATTTTATTTTAATGCCGTCGCCGAATTTGAAGGACTTTGTGCCTTCTTCGTAGGGAATTTCGTTTTTTGAGTCCTCTGGCAAAGTTTCCCTAGTCGAAAAAAAAAACAAAAAAAAACCTGGGACTAGCTTCTCAGCGACACTCTCCACTCTAACCAGGTCCTAACCGGTTCTCAAGAACTCAACAGCTCGACTCACCCAAACATCTTAACTCCCTACTATATCTCCCTATTATAATCTTATTGTATAAATAATCTCATTTTAAATTCCGCATTGAAATATGACTTCTATACATACAAGTCATCCAAATCGCATTTTAAGTTCTTTCAACAACGATGACTTTTTTTTTTTTTTTCAACAAACATAAGGGAATTTCATTCCAACTTGACGACGATAGTTAAAGAAATCCAACGAATCCCACTGGGATTAACAAACAAAAAGACAAAAAAAATCCGACTCACTTCATATCTTCAACCTTTGCAGTTTGACACGACTCGTTCAATTCTCTCTTTGACAACGCTTGACGCGAATCATTTAACATGTCATCTCGGCCGCATTGGTTCCATATTTAATGCCGAAATAGCTCCTAGTCGAAAAAAAAAAAAACCTGGGACTCGATTCTCAGCGACACTCTCCGCTCTAACCAGGTTCCATCCGGTTCTCAAGAACTCAACGGCTCGACACTCCCAAACATCTTAACTCCCGGCCTTATATAATCTCATTTATGCAAATTCATTGGAACCTGCTGATTCGTCGCCTTCTCATCTTCCATCGCTCGTTCGCACATGCAGCCCACCTCCGTGACTGCAGTCACATTCAATTTTCACTACAGTTTCAAGAAAACACTCTAGCCATTTCTTTCCGCATACGGTGGCACTCGCTCCTGAATCCAAGATGGCAGAGTTTATTGCCTGACCAAGAAGCGTATTGTTAACTTTCTCTTGGTTTGCGATTTCTTCACAGTTCTCATTTACATCATGGCGCTCGTTTTTACACTCATTTAAAAATACCATGCTTTCTTGTGTGTGGTAATTATTTTTGGAATAGGGACACTTGTTTGCAAAGTGTGTAGTACTTACCAACAAAACAAATGCCCACGTGTTTGTGCCTTGTGTAGGCATTCGCGACAACAAAACTTGCGTTTTTATAAGCGGAAGTCTCGAAGTTGTCAGCAAGAGGAGAGATCGAGAGAGTGGTATAAAAGGCAGGTCGACGTTACAGTGACGCGTGCGTTAGCAGTTGATTAAGAAGTTGTTTTTTTTTTGTGTCAAGTCGTGCACCTCATAAGATATTTCGGCTATTTCGTTTTGTCTCTTTTCCTGGACAACTATGGCTGGGGCAAAGTATGATTTAAAACTGATACCCGAATTTGACGGATCCACTTCTGTTGTCGACTGGGTTGAAAGGGTTGAGCTGACCTGCAACGTCTGTGAAGTAAAGGGGGTGCATACCGTGATTCCCCTGAGATTGGCTGGAGGCGCCCTAAGTGTATATCAGCAACTGAGTGCCGTGGAGAAGGCTGATGTTACCTCTATAAAAAATGCTATTTGCCTCTAGGAAGCTCATGCCAGGAGAAACCGTGGACGTCTTCTTCGCGGAGCTGAAGAAACTTGCAGTTCTATTTGGCAATGGAGTGTCAGAGCAAACAATGGCGTATGCATTTGTGGCTGGCCTTCCCACCCATGTTAAGCAACTGTTGAGGGCTTCCACCAGCGTATCTGTAACGCCCATGGAACATTTGTTAGAACGCGCTCGAGCCATTATCAGAGATGAGGAGGACCTGAGGGAACCGGTTGTAATGATGGCGCAGGCAGCCAAGACTAATGCTGAAAAGAGTCCCAGTTTGAGACCCACGACCAATGGGAGATGTTTCTGCTGCGGCCAGCGAGGCCATTTCGCAAGAAGTTGTACTTACAAGGGGTGTTTCCAATGTGGTAGTTATGGACATTCATCCCAAAATTGTGCGGGAAATGCATCGGGGGGCAGGACGTCAGCGCTGCCCTGTTCCCCAGACAAGATTTAATTGAGGCGCAACCGACAATAAATGTGTACGTGGACCAAGTGCCTTGTTCAGCTCTTCTCGACTCCGGGTGCTCACACACCATCATGAGTGCCAAGTTGTGTCGAAACTGGACAAAGCAGAATGTTGCAATATTTTGTTACAAACTTTTGTCACAGTCGGACGATTCTATTTATAAACGATGCTGCTAAGAACTGACAAATCAAATAATTCACGTTCTGCTACAAACCAATCAGAAACCAGAATTGCTTCATAAATATTAAACCTTTTCTGGAGCAATTTCACATATTCTTTCCCGGGTTTCGACACGGTAAGAATATTTTGTTCTGTGTCTACTACAGCCTACCAGGACTTGTGTGTAACAGCGAACCATCTGAAACTCAAAATGGCTTACACTTCTACAGGTGCGTCTTTATTTTGAGGGATCCGAATCAAAGTTCGAATTGTGGCAAGTTAAATTTCTTGGATATCTACTGTTGGGACATAATTACGGATAGCACCGGATTTGTACGGTGTATAAAAGAGCGTCTTACACTCTCCAAGTGTAGTCAGGATTAACCAAGCTCCAGGACGAACGTTCCGCTCACACACATTTTTCCTTTACCTTCATTTACGCGTATATCAACTTTCAAGGCGAGCAGCCATTTTGTATTGTGTGTTATTTCGAAGTACGAATAAACCTTTTTGTTATGCATTCCACTCGGCGTATTTTGTCAAAACGGGATATAACAAGGATGATTCCTTAACAGAGATAAATTACCGTACTATTCAAATTTACAAGGATTTCGTTACTGAACACGTACGGCAAAGAACTATTCGAAATTGTCTTACATAAAGTACGGATTTCTCCGATATGAACTCACGGAAAGGTAATAAAATTGTACTTGAAAGATATTGACAAGGTAAAGTGAACTTTATTTATATTTTTTGAAGAAAAAAATATGTGAGGAACGCAGGTGAAATTCGAACCCGGCACTTTTGGATTACGTTTTTGGAAGAAAAAAAAAAGAACTTTTACGATTTTTTGTTTCTCTAAATTAATTTTTTTTTTCTTTCGTGCAACCGTATTTTTGTTGAAAAACAGTTTGCTCATTTTCGGGCATTATTCGTGTAAATTTGAAAAGTATTATTGTGTAAAATTATGTTTAGGCAGAATTACTATTGCTAAATTGTATGAACTGTGTGGAAACATTTATTCTTGCAAGACTAATTGGCGAAAAACTTACGAAATTTTGTGGAATCATTGTTGTAAATTTTAGAAAGACATTTTTTTTTTTTTTTAAATATGGAACAATTGGCTGAGTTGACGAACGTTCAGGAACAGTCAAAAATGACACAACAATTCTTAGTGCAACAACAACAGCTGCAACAACAACAGCAAGAAATGACACAAAAAACTTTAGAGGCACAACAAGAACAAACAAAAATACTTCAACGCCAAATGTCGACTCAACAAAAGAATTTGGAAAAATTAATTCAAACCTCGACAACTGAGAAAAAAACGAATTTTTCTGCAGAAGGTATTTCAAATTCTTTGTCGGAATTTCACTACTCTCCCGATACTGGCGTTACATTTCCAGCATACTATAGGTATGAAACAGTTTTTACAAAGAGGTGTTCGGATTGGACCGACGAAGAAAAAGTCACGCTGTTGCTCCAAAAACTGGGTACTGACGAAAACACTAAGTACGCTAACTTAATTTTACCCAAAAAAACGGAGGAAGTGACCTTTGAAGAGACAATTAATACGTTGTCTAGAATATTTGATATAGCCTTTTTCACTCTAGATATAAATGTTTGAATTTACAGAAATCGGAATCTGAAGATATTTAGAGTATGCTTGTATTGTAAATTGCTTATGTGAATCATTTAAATTAAATGAAATATCTGCGGATTTATTTAAATGTTTAATCTTTGTACAGGGACTCACAGAACCAAGGGAGAAAGATATCAGATCCCGGATCCTGACAATTATGGAGTCGGACCCAAATATAACTTTACAAAAAGTTACCGAGGAATGTCAACATCTCATTAATATCAAGAGAGACAACACCCGCATTGAAGAAAAAAGCAAAGGCAAAGGACCCCTAGAACGTACAAGACCCAAGAACAAAGGACCTCTAGAATGCACAAGTACCAAAATTGTGAATGTTGCGGAAGTACGAGACACACCAAAAAGACCTGCTGGTTCAGGAATAAGATATGTTCAGGAATAAGATATGTTACGAATGTGGGTTCAAAGGCCACAAGGGAACGTACTGTGACCAGAAGAAAAAACGAAAGACTGACAAAGTAAATGCGCTTCGCACAAGGAAAGAGAAAAGTTGCGAAAGGCGTATGTCAGTGTTCACATCCTGTAACATTACTCCTGGATAGTGGTTCGGACTGATGATCATAGATGAAGATATCTGGAGAAGGATCGGTCGACCCGAACTAATGGAAACCAGCAAGATGGCGAGGAGTGTGTGCGGCAAAAAGTTGGAATTTAAAGGAGAACTGAGGTGCAACGTGACATTTGATGGTCAGACACGCACGTCCAAAGTGTACGTGGTTCCAGGAAGGAACACAAGTCTGTTTGGAGTGGATTGGTTTGTCCCGTTTAACTTATGGGAGCGACCAGTTAATTCTTTTTGTAATAGGTTGAACACAGAGAAAGCAAACCAAGTGGAAGAGTTTCTGGACGATGTAAAAGCAGAATTTCCAAGGGTTTTTGCTGAAGGACTTGGACATTGTGTGAAAGTAGAAGCCAAATTTGAAGTGAAGAAAGATGCCACCCCAGTGTTCAAACCTAAAAGAAATGTACCGTTTTCATCGATGGACGCAATCGAGAAGGAGTTGGAAAGACTTCAACAGTTAGAGGTTATTGAAAAAGTTGACCATACGGATTGGGCCAGCCCGACGGTATATGTGAAGAAAAAAAATAACAAAATCAGGGTCTGTGCGAACTTCTCAACAGGCCTTAATGACTGTTTAAAGGACCACAATTATCCCCTTCCGTCGGCAGAAGATCTATTCTCAAAACTAAACGGAGGAAAAATTTTTTCCAAGATAGACCTCTCAGACGCGTACTTGCAAATCAAGGTCAATGATGAATGCTCAAAGTACCTGTGCATTAATACGCACAAGGGTATCTTCAAGCTAAAGAGGCTTCCTTTTGGCTTAAAGATCGCCCCTGCTTTGTTTCAACAGATAATGGATACGATGCTCGCAGGGTTGGAATTTGCGATGGCATACCTTGACGATATATTGATAAAGAGCAGTAATTTGCAAGAACATAAGAAGCACGTCAGAGAAGTACTTAAGAGAATAGAGGGGTTTGGTTTCAGATTGAGTCCAGAGAAATGCGATTTCTTCATGAAAAGGATCAAATACCTGGATCAAATAATTGACGAAGATGGACGAAGGCCAGATCCACAACGGACCGAAGCAATTGATAAGATGCCTGCCCCAGACTCAGTATCAAAACTACAGTCATTTCTGGGATTGGTACAATATTATGCTATATACATCCCTAATGTACATAATTTGAGAGCTCCTCTTAACGAGCTACTAAAAAAAGGCAGTAGATGGAATTGGACAAAGGAATGTGAATCTGCTTTCCAGAAAATTAAGAAATGTTTACTATCAGATCTGGCATTAGCACATTTCGATCCAGAGAAAGAGATTGCAACGGACGCCAGTGATTACGGAGTTGGTGCTGCATTACTCCACAAGTGTTGAGGATGGAACAACAAAAGCAATCTCTCACGCGTCAAGAACTTTGATTGCAGCTGAGAAAAACTACAGCCAGATTGAAAATAATAATATGCTCAATAATATAATAATCTCAATAATATTTGGAGTCAAAAAGTTTAACCGTTTTCTCCATGGACGAAACTTCATATTACAGACGGATCATAAACCACTAATCACGATATTTGGATCGAAGAAAGGCATCGAAGAAAGGCATACTGCAAATCGACTACAGCAATGTTTAAGATGGAGCATGTGTCATCAAAAAAGTTAGGACACGCGGATGCACTGTCAAGGTTGATTCCAAAAAGAAATGAAAGTTTCGAAGAGACGGTAATTGCAGCTCTTAAAGATGAAAGCGAATGCTCAAATTCAATGTGAACTCCCGGTAACTCTAGAAGAGCAAATGAAAAATCAAGTAGGACGGACGAAAAGAAATAAGATGGCAAGAAAAATTACACCTTTTTCCATTTGCGCTTATGTATGCCGATAGAATCGTAATTCCACAGGTATTACGAAAAAGAATGCTAAACGAATTTCACACAGGTCATCCTGGCATTTCAAGGATGAAATCCCTAATTAGAGGTTACGTATATTGGCCTGGTATGGATAAAGAGGTGGAAAACTGTGTCAAAGCGTGCAAAGGATGTCAGTTAGCAGCCCGAGATCCGCCTGTAAAAACGACCCCGTGGCCGAAGACGGACTTGCCCTGGTCACGACTGCATATTGATTATGCCGGACCCCTAAAAGGTTTTTTTTACTTAATTGTAGTGGACTCTTTCTCCAAATGGCCGGAGATATTCAAGATCAGACATCCAACAGCAAGGAATACTGTTAGTGCACTTGACGAAATTTTCAGTCGGTTTGGTGTACCAAAGACCATAGTGAGTGACAATGGTACAGCATTCACAGGTTACGAATTTAGAAAATTCTGCAACTCACTGGATATACAGCACATCACGACGCCTATTTACCATCCTAGATCGAATGGGTTGGCAGAAAAATTTGTGGACACGTTTAAGCGGGCATTAAGGAAAAACATGAACATTGACACAGATGAGCGGACAATACAAACATTTCTAGCGATCTACAGAGTAACCCCAAATCCAAACAATGATGTAAATGCAGAACTTATGTTCGCCAGAAAAATTAGATCCATTTTCGATAGACTTCTACCGGATAAAAAGAAAGTTACCAGAAAAGAAAACTTTAATCTAAAGGAGATAAAGTTTATTTTAAAAATTTTCAGAATGGAAAAAATCATTGGGTGGACAGTATTGTTAAGAAAAGAATTGGGAACATGGTCTATACTATTCAAGGTCCCAGTTTTGTCTGTAAAAGACATGTTAATCAAATCCGTTCCAGAATTTCGGAAAATACAGAGGAAATCCCAATGGAAACGTTGTGCGACACATTTGACATTCCAAAACCGGTGGGTATACATGGACCCATGAATGTATCTTCTGAACATACCGCACGGGCTGAACAGAATTCTTTACCAAAGGAAACTCTGACCAAAAGGAAGAGCACACGTAAAAGGAAAGTCGTCCTAAACGGAAGCGATATTAAAGCTAAAATCGGGAAGATTTCAGCTTCAGGGGGAGGTGTTATAAGGGACATAATTACGGATAGCACCGGATACAAAACGGTGTATAAAAGAGCGTCTTGCATTGTCTTGGAGTCAGTTCAGTGGTACGCACTAGCCCGACCGTCTCGCGTCTTACACTCTCCAAGTGTAGTCAAGCTCCCAGGACGAGCGTTCCGCTCACTCACGTTAAGTTACCTTTTTCCTTTACCTTTCATTTACTTCAACTTCAAGGCGAGCAGCCATTTTGTATTGTGTATTATTTCGAATAAACCTTTTGTTACGCATTCCACTCGGCGTATTTTGTCATGTTATTATATACCGTCAAAACGGGATATAACATCTACGAATCCAAAAGCTACACAAAGTACTAGAAAAACAACCTGAAAACAGAAAAGACCCCGACTTCATTGAAAAGAACGCAACTATCTTTGCGGAATTAATACAGTGTTTAGATGACCGAAGTCTATCACTGGTAATGAGAGAAGCCCTGGACGACGGCTGCAAAGAATTAAACATATTGAGAGAACATTATTTATCGAAAGGAAAACCCAAAATTATTTCTTTAGACACTGAACTGACCTATCGAAAACGAATGGAAGCCGAAACTATTACTGATTATATTATAAGAGCCGAGACAACTGCAAATTCTTTAAAAATGTCTGGTGAAGTTATAAGTGACAGTCTGTTAATTTCCATGGTTCTTGACAAGACGTTAAACTGTATCCATTTTATTTTGTATTAACACTTAATACTACTAATACTTTTGCTTAAAAAAAAAAAAAAAATCCCTGTAATTTTCCTTTTTGACGTTTGAACACAATTAAAAATGGCGTCTTTTTAAATGCTAAAATTCTAAGATCCAAATGATTTCTAATTTTTGATAAGTAGATATAAAAATATATATTTATTTTTGAGCAGAACAAACACAAGGGACTTCCCCATTATAAAAAATAGGGAGGATGTTGCAATATTTTGTTACTATAATGGGGTATGATCCCACACAGTCGGACGATTCTATTTATAAACGATGCTGCTAAGAACTGACAAATCAAATAATTCATGTTCTGCTACAAACCAATCAGAAACCAGAATTGCTTCATAAATATTAAACCTTTTCTGGAGCAATTTCACATATTCTTTCCCGGGTTTCGACACGGTAAGAATATTTTGTTCTGTGGAACTGTCTACTACAACCAAGTCACCTACCAGGACTTGTGTGTAACGGCGAACCATCTGAAACTCAAAATGGCTTACACTTCTACACAGAATATCAAAGTAACCACAATAGGTAGCAATACGCAAGCTTGCTGTGGAGCCGGAACTGTCAAAGTCCACACAGACTCTGGTGTGGCCGCAGACATTAATGTGCTGGTGATGCGAGGGGATTTGCTGAGATTCGATGTACTGTTGAGATATGATGCTATTAAGACACTGGGGGGAGTGGTTATCGGAAGAGATGGGACTGTGCGATTTTTGGAAACCCCAGTGTGTGCTGCAGTTCACATTGATCGGCCTGATTTTAAGGTGGACTACGACCCTCACCAAAAAGCATGGACTGCATCGTGGAAGTGGACAGAAGGAAGGGCAAGAATAGCATTGCAGAGTACTCGATACCCGACAAGGTCCGTAATGAATACGCTTGAGGCATGGATCCAGGATGGATGGCTGATCCCCTACCCCAACAAGCTGGGACCACCCAAGGGTCTGATTCCCTTAAGTCCAGCATAACAAATCAAAAGTTCGTCCGGTGCTGAACTATCGTGAACTCAATAGATACATTGAGACGTACACTGCCGATGCTGACGTGTGCGCCAGCAAGCTGAGAGAATGGCGCCAGAAGGGCTCCAATGTGTCTATAGTAGACTTGCGGAAGGCTTATTTGCAGGTGCGAGTGGATGAGACATTGTGGCCATTCCAGACAGTGTGGTTCCGGGGTCAGAGATACTGCCTTACTCGGCTTGGCTTTGGGCTGAATGTGGCACCGCAAATCATGAAGACCATCGTAAATGCAGTATTGTCCCAGAAAAAGACCACTGAGGACATAACATCGGCCCATATTGTCAATGAAGATATACAATCTGCGTCAGAGAAAAGTTAGCTCAATTCGGGTTGGAGTGCAAGGATCCCGAACGTCTGAGGGATGGAGAACGGGTATTAGGATTGGACATCTGTGGGAAAGATGGTACCTTACGATGGAGGCGTGGCAGTTTGGAAAAACATCCCTGATGTTATTACGCGGCGGACTATTTTTTCCTTGTGTGGGAAACTTATTGGTCACTTACCCGTGTACCTCACAAATGGTATGAAGCTGTGAAGACAGGCGTGGAGTTCGCTGCTCGATCTTGCGCAGTTGGCGCGATTAGCTCATGCCAAATGCAAAGAATTCATGTCCAGGTATCAAAAGAACTCTGTATTTTGCGAGGCATGTGGACCCGGCAGTGACAAGGGCGGATGTCAGGCAGATCATCAAGCACTGTGAGGCATGCCAGTCTATCGATCCTGCACCTGAGCAATGGCAGAAGGGGTGATTGGAAGTTGAGCATGTGTGGCAACGATTAGCGATGGATATTACCCATTACAGCGATGGATATTACCCATTATAGCGATGGATATTAACCCTTATCGACTCGTTTTGCGGTGTGGCAGCAAATGACCGGGCAGAACTCAGCGAATGTTGTCCGCCAACTGTCATCTATCTTTTTTGAGCAAGGTGCGCCGGAAGAGATATTGACGGACAACGATACTGCTTTTTGTAGCCACCAAGTTCGGCAGTTGTTGCATGAGTGGGGTGTCCGACTACGACTGCGATGTGCTTATGTGGCATTGCTGAGAGGAGCCATCGCAGCATCAAGAGAATTGCTGCCAGAAAGCAATGCACCATTACGGAGGCCACGTATTGGTATAACATCACACCAAAGGATGGGAAGACACTAACAACAGCACCGGCCAATGCCATACACAAATACCGTGTTAGGATAAAGGGTATTGACACTGTCCAGCCAATCGACGAGGAGAGTCATGACAAATACAAGGTAGGGGATCCAGTTTGGGTTAGACCCCCTGGAAACCGGTGCACCACCAAGTTCAAACGAGGAGTGACCAGCAGTCGGTCCTTGTTGATGGAACCCCACGCCACGTGCGCGATCTACAGAGAGCGATGAATCATCAGATGATGAGCTGCTGATGAGTGAGGCCACCGAGCAAGAGAGTGGTAGTTGTAGTTCGTCTGATCAGGCAGGATCAGAACCAGAACCACAACCAGAATCTGAATCCGAGAGTGTAAAGCCAACGAACTAAGAGGCCACCTGCGGAGTGCACTCTATGTGATCATCAGATCAGGGGGGTAGTACTTACCAACAAAACAAACACCCACGTATTTGTGCCTTGTATAGGCATGCGCGACAACAAAACTTGGGTTTTTATAAGCGGAAGTCTCGAGGTTGTCAGGAATCTACAGGCGCATGCGCAAGAGGAGGGATTGAGAGAGTGGTATAAAAGGCAGGTCGAGTGAGAAGGTTGTTGTTGTTGTCATTGGACGTTACAGTGACGCGTGCGTTAGCAGTTGATTAAAAAGTTGTTTTTTTTTGTGTCAAGTCGCGCACCCCGGTGAAGGTCATAAAGTGAAATTTGCAATCACAAATATAACAATTATTCGAGATTTTGATTTGAACGTCTGTTAAAATTACCGTGGGACTACTTTTGCTTATCTGCTATTGCCGGCGAAATCAGCAGAGGGGGAGGCTTGTGATAATGGCGTACGAACAGTGTTGCCAACTGAGATTTTCAAAACCCGCTAGATTGGGGACATAAAATCTCCAGAAAATCGCTGGATTTTTTACTTTTCATAACCGAGATTTTGAAAACCTGCTAGATTTAAAAAAAAAACAAAATCTCCAAAAAAAGAAACACTAGATTTTAACTTTGTACCTTAATATATAAATTTAGTCGTTATGCAGAGTACGGAGCGTGCTTTTTTAGCCATGAATTTCAAGTTAAATTCAATTTTTACGGTATCTTTTGTTTATTAAATTGTTAGGTAAAAGTTAGTTAGGTAGAATAGTTAACAAAAAAGCCCATCCTCTCACGTTAAGAATAGGTTTCTAAATAATGAATAATAACGTTATTATTTCAGTGCAATCAGTATTCTGCATAAGTACCATACATTTTTTTGTTTTTTTCATAGGCATCACCATTTATCAAGGCCACTCGAGGATAAGGGTTAAAGAGTGTGCAGTAGAAATTGGACAATATAGTAATTGTCAGTAATGGAAATTCAGTAAATTGGATTATTGGAGAACGGCTTATCAAGAACTTGTTTACATTGGACTGGAAGACAACCATATTGTAGTCAGCTGGAAAGCAGGAAAACAGAAGACAATTCCACAGGCGTGCAGTTCTAAGAAAGAAACTTTGTTCATGGAATCTACGTTTAGGTTTAGGCACAGATAAAGAGTGGGGGGGAATTATTGATAGTGATTTCTGCTAGACGGGTGTTTCTTGTGAAAGTTTGGTGAGGGGGGACCATAGATTGAAGTTCAGTCGAGCACTTGCAATGAAAATAACAATACGTCAGAGACAAACTCGCAACATCTCTTCTGTGCAGGGAAGAGAAAAGGACATCTCCTACGAGGCTATGAAGTCTATTTTGAACTCTATCAAGGCAGGACAAGTCTTTTCTAGCAGCTCCTGCCCAGATGTGGCAACAGTACTCCATCCTTGGACGTATCTAGCTCTTATATAGATAGAGCATTGCATCAGCAGTGAGATATCTACTGGATCGATAGAAGGATCCCACCATTTTTCCAGAGGCCTTGGCAACAGATTTGATGTACGTATTCCTTTTAAGATCAGGAGTAAAGGTCAAGCCCAGAAGCTTGTCAGAACATGAGGCCTACCCAATACGAGAGCCATTCATTTTAATCCTCAAATGGGGATCAGAACGTTGATGATGTAAAGATATAAGCTTGGTTTGAGACGCATAAGTAACCAGCCACTCCTTTTCCCATTTTTTCACGTGCTCAGAGGAGAGAGAGAATCGGAGAAAACTTGGTCGTTTACCGTCTTAGATGGTAGTGTCGTCAGTATAAATGTCTACGAATGATGTAAGGATGTGATTTGGGAGATTATTAATGTAAATCAGGAAGAGAGTTGGGCCCAGGATGGAACACTAAATACTGAGAGCTTCTGATTTTTGCCCATCAACCACTACTCTTATGAACGTATCAGAGAAAAATGATTTGATAATTGAGAAGACATTTCTAGCTATACAATAGCTGGAGATCTTGTGAAGTAAATCTTTATGCCATACCCTATCAAAGGCCTTTGATATGTCAAGAGCAATTGCCCTAGAAAGGTAGCCTCCATCAAGAAATTCGCTAATCCTATAAGATAGAACTGTAAGCACATCTACTGTAGATCAAGAAAAACAGAAACTATATTATGTGTCACTAAGGTTATTTTTGTTGAGATGGTCGATTACTTCTCTATTTAACAGATTCCAGCAACTTACTCATGATGCACAGGAGACTGCTTGTTGTGCAACTAAATAATAATCATATTTTGTTGTATTAGCAATAAAAATAGAATCAACAAAATTATAATCATTTTTTGTTGTATTAGCAATAAAAATAGAATCAACAAAATTATAATCATATTTTGTTGTATTAGCAATAAAAATAAAATCAACAAAATTATAATAATATTTTGTTGTATTAGCAATAAAAATAAAATCAACAAAACTATAATCATTTTTTGTTGTATTAGCAATAAAAATAAAATCAACAAAATTATAATCACTTTTTGTTGTATTAGCAATAAAAATAGAATCAACAAAATTATAATAATATTTTGTTGTATTAGCAATAAAAATAGAATCAACAAAATTATAATCATTTTTTGTTGTATTAGCAATAAAAATAGAATCAACAAAATTATAATCATTTTTTGTTGTATTAGCAATAAAAATAAAATCAACAAAATTATAATCATTTTTTGTTGTATTAGCAATAAAAATAAAATCAACAAAATTATAATCATTTTTTGTTGTATTAGCAATAAAAATAGAATCAACAAAATTATAATAATATTTTGTTGATTAGCAATAAAAATAAAATCAACAAAATTATAATAATATTTTGTTGTATTAGCAATAAAAATAGAATCAACAAAATTATAATCATTTTTTGTTGTATTAGCAATAAAAATAGAATCAACAAAATTATAATAATATTTTGTTGTATTAGCAATAAAAATAAAATCAACAAAATTATAATAATATTTTGTTGTATTAGCAATAAAAATAAAATCAACAAAACTATAATCATTTTTTGTTGTATTAGCAATAAAAATAAAATCAACAAAATTATAATAATATTTTGTTGTATTAGCAATAAAAATAGAATCAACAAAATTATAATAATATTTTGTTGTATTAGCAATAAAAATAAAATCAACAAAATTATAATAATATTTTGTTGTATTAGCAATAAAAATAGAATCAACAAAATCATAATAATATTTTGTTGTATTAGCAATAAAAATAAAATCAACAAAATTATAATCATTTTTTGTTGTATTAGCAATAAAAATAAAATCAACAAAATTATAATCATTTTTTGTTGTATTAGCAATAAAAATAAAATCAACAAAATTATAATAATATTTTGTTGTATTAGCAATAAAATAGAATCAACAAAATTATAATAATATTTTGTTGTATTAGCAATAAAAATAGAATCAGCAAAATTATAATCATTTTTTGTTGTATTAGCAATAAAAATAGAATCAACAAAATTATAATCATTTTTTGTTGTATTAGCAATAAAAATAAAATCAACAAAATTATAATAATATTTTGTTGTATTAGCAATAAAAATAAAATCAACAAAATTATAATAATATTTTGTTGTATTAGCAATAAAAATAGAATCAACAAAATTATAATCATTTTTTGTTGTATTAGCAATAAAAATAGAATCAACAAAATTATAATAATATTTTGTTGTATTAGCAATAAAAATAAAATCAACAAAATTATAATAATATTTTGTTGTATTAGCAATAAAAATAGAATACACAAAATTATAATCATTTTTTGTTGTATTAGCAATAAAAATAAAATCAACAAAATTATAATAATATTTTGTTGTATTAGCAATAAAAATAGAATCAACAAAATTATAATAATATTTTGTTGTATTAGCAATAAAAATAGAAACAACAAAAGTATAATAATATTTTGTTGTATTAGCAATAAAAATAGAAACAACAAAAGTATAATAATATTTTGTTGTATTAGCAATAAAAATAGAATCAACAAAATTATAATCATTTTTTGTTGTATTAGCAATAAAAATAAAATCAACAAAATTATAATAATATTTTGTTGTATTAGCAATAAAAATAAAATCAACAAAATTATAATAATATTTTGTTGTATTAGCAATAACAATAGAATCAACAAAATTATAATCATTTTTTGTTGTATTAGCAATAAAAATAGAATCAACAAAATTATAATAATATTTTGTTGTATTAGCAATAAAAATAAAATCAACAAAATTATAATAATATTTTGTTGTATTAGCAATAAAAATAAAATCAACAAAATTATAATAATATTTTGTTGTATTAGCAATAAAAATAAAATCAACAAAATTATAGTAATATTTTGTTGTATTAGCAATAAAAATAGAATCAACAAAAGTATAATAATATTTTGTTGTATTAGCAATAAAAATAAAATCAACAAAATTATAATAATATTTTGTTGTATTAGCAATAAAAATAGAATCAACAAAATTATAATAATATTTTGTTGTATTAGCAATATAAATAGAATCAGCAAAATTATAATAATATTTTGTTGTATTAGCAATAAAAATAAAATCAACAAAATTATAATAATATTTTGTTGTATTAGCAATAAAAATAAAATCAACAAAATTATAATCATTTTTTATTGTATTAGCAATAAAAATAGAATCAACAAAATTATAATATTTTGTTGTATTAGCAATAAAAATAGAATCAACAAAATTATAATATTTTGTTGTATTAGCAATAAAAATAGAATCAACAAAATTATAATAATATTTTGTTGTATTAGCAATAAAAATAGAATCAACAAAATTATAATCATTTTTTGTTGTATTAGCAATAAAAATAGAATCAACAAAATTATAATCATTTTTTGTTGTATTAGCAATAAAAATAAAATCAACAAAATTATAATCATTTTTTGTTGTATTAGCAATAAAAATAAAATCAACAAAATTATAATAATATTTTGTTGTATTAGCAATAAAAATAGAATCAACAAAATTATAATAATATTTTGTTGTATTAGCAATAAAAATAAAATCAACAAAATTATAATCATTTTTTGTTGTATTAGCAATAAAAATAGAATCAACAAAATTATAATAATATTGTGTTGTATTAGCAATAAAAATAGAATCAACAAAATTATAATCATTTTTTGTTGTATTAGCAATAAAAATAGAATCAACAAAATTATAATCATTTTTTGTTGTATTAGCAATAAAAATAAAATCAACAAAATTATAATAATATTTTGTTGTATTAGCAATAAAAATAAAATCAACAAAATTATAATAATATTTTGTTGTATTAGCAATAAAAATAGAATCAACAAAATTATAATCATTTTTTGTTGTATTAGCAATAAAAATAGAATCAACAAAATTATAATAATATTTTGTTGTATTAGCAATAAAAATAAAATCAACAAAATTATAATAATATTGTGTTGTATTAGCAATAAAAATAGAATCAACAAAATTATAATAATATTTTGTTGTATAAGCAATAAAAATAAAATCAACAAAATTATAATAATATTTTGTTGTATTAGCAATAAAAATAGAATCAACAAAATTATAATCATTTTTTGTTGTATTAGCAATAAAAATAGAATCAACAAAATTATAATAATATTTTGTTGTATTAGCAATAAAAATAAAATCAACAAAATTATAATCATTTTTTGTTGTATTAGCAATAAAAATAGAATACACAAAATTATAATCATTTTTTGTTGTATTAGCAATAAAAATAAAATCAACAAAATTATAATAATATTTTGTTGTATTAGCAAAAAAATAGAATCAACAAAATTATAATAATATTTTGTTGTATTAGCAATAAAAATAGAAACAACAAAAGTATAATAATATTTTGTTGTATTAGCAATAAAAATAGAAACAACAAAAGTATAATAATATTTTGTTGTATTAGCAATAAAAATAGAATCAACAAAATTATAATCATTTTTTGTTGTATTAGCAATAAAAATAAAATCAACAAAATTATAATCATTTTTTGTTTTATTAGCAATAAAAATAGAATCAACAAAATTATAATAATATTTTGTTGTATTAGCAATAAAAATAAAATCAACAAAATTATAATAATATTGTGTTGTATTAGCAATAAAAATAGAATCAACAAAATTATAATAATATTTTGTTGTATTAGCAATAAAAATAAAATCAACAAAATTATAATAATATTTTGTTGTATTAGCAATAAAAATAGAATCAACAAAATTATAATCATTTTTTGTTGTATTAGCAATAAAAATAGAATCAACAAAATTATAATAATATTTTGTTGTATTAGCAATAAAAATAAAATCAACAAAATTATAATCATTTTTTGTTGTATTAGCAATAAAAATAGAATCAACAAAATTATAATCATTTTTTGTTGTATTAGCAATAAAAATAGAATCAACAAAATTATAATAATATTTTGTTGTATTAGCAATAAAAATAAAATCAACAAAATTATAATAATATTTTGTTGTATTAGCAATAAAAATAGAATCAACAAAATTATAATAATATTTTGTTGTATTAGCAATAAAAATAGAATCAACAAAATTATAATAATATTTTGTTGTATTAGCAATAAAAATAGAATCAACAAAATTATAATAATATTTTGTTGTATTAGCAATAAAAATAGAATCAACAAAATTATAATAATATTTTGTTGTATTAGCAATAAAAATAGAATCAGCAAAATTATAATCATTTTTTGTTGTATTAGCAATAAAAATAGAATCAACAAAATTATAATCATTTTTTGTTGTATTAGCAATAAAAATAAAATCAACAAAATTATAATCATTTTTTGTTGTATTAGCAATAAAAATAAAATCAACAAAATTATAATCATTTTTTGTTGTATTAGCAATAAAAATAGAATCAACAAAATTATAATCATTTTTTGTTGTATTAGCAATAAAAATAGAATCAACAAAATTATAATAATATTTTGTTGTATTAGCAATAAAAATAGAATCAACAAAATTATAATAATATTTTGTTGTATTAGCAATAAAAATAAAATCAACAAAATTATAATAATATTTTGTTGTATTAGCAATAAAAATAAAATCAACAAAATTATAATAATATTTTGTTGTATTAGCAATAAAAATAAAATCAACAAAATTATAATAATATTTTGTTGTATTAGCAATAAAAATAAAATCAACAAAATTATAATAATATTTTGTTGTATTAGCAATAAAAATAGAATCAACAAAATTATAATAATATTTTGTTGTATTAGCAATAAAAATAAAATCAACAAAATTATAATAATATTTTGTTGTATTAGCAATAAAAATAGAATCAACAAAATCATAATAATATTTTGTTGTATTAGCAATAAAAATAAAATCAACAAAATTATAATCATTTTTTGTTGTATTAGCAATAAAAATAAAATCAACAAAATTATAATCATTTTTTGTTGTATTAGCAATAAAAATAAAATCAACAAAATTATAATAATATTTTGTTGTATTAGCAATAAAAATAGAATCAACAAAATTATAATATTTTGTTGTATTAGCAATAAAAATAGAATCAACAAAATTATAATCATTTTTTGTTGTATTAGCAATAAAAATAGAATCAACAAAATTATAATAATATTTTGTTGTATTAGCAATAAAAATAGAATCAACAAAATTATAATCATTTTTTGTTGTATTAGCAATAAAAATAGAATCAACAAAATTATAATCATTTTTTGTTGTATTAGCAATAAAAATAAAATCAACAAAATTATAATCATTTTTTGTTGTATTAGCAATAAAAATAAAATCAACAAAATTATAATAATATTTTGTTGTATTAGCAATAAAAATAGAATCAACAAAATTATAATAATATTTTGTTGTATTAGCAATAAAAATAAAATCAACAAAATTATAATCATTTTTTGTTGTATTAGCAATAAAAATAGAATCAACAAAATTATAATAATATTTTGTTGTATTAGCAATAAAAATAGAATCAACAAAATTATAATCATTTTTTGTTGTATTAGCAATAAAAATAGAATCAACAAAATTATAATCATTTTTTGTTGTATTAGCAATAAAAATAAAATCAACAAAATTATAATAATATTTTGTTGTATTAGCAATAAAAATAAAATCAACAAAATTATAATAATATTTTGTTGTATTAGCAATAAAAATAGAATCAACAAAATTATAATCATTTTTTGTTGTATTAGCAATAAAAATAGAATCAACAAAATTATAATAATATTTTGTTGTATTAGCAATAAAAATAAAATCAACAAAATTATAATAATATTGTGTTGTATTAGCAATAAAAATAGAATCAACAAAATTATAATAATATTTTGTTGTATTAGCAATAAAAATAAAATCAACAAAATTATAATAATATTTTGTTGTATTAGCAATAAAAATAGAATCAACAAAATTATAATCATTTTTTGTTGTATTAGCAATAAAAATAGAATCAACAAAATTATAATAATATTTTGTTGTATTAGCAATAAAAATAAAATCAACAAAATTATAATCATTTTTTGTTGTATTAGCAATAAAAATAGAATACACAAAATTATAATCATTTTTTGTTGTATTAGCAATAAAAATAAAATCAACAAAATTATAATAATATTTTGTTGTATTAGCAAAAAAATAGAATCAACAAAATTATAATAATATTTTGTTGTATTAGCAATAAAAATAGAAACAACAAAAGTATAATAATATTTTGTTGTATTAGCAATAAAAATAGAAACAACAAAAGTATAATAATATTTTGTTGTATTAGCAATAAAAATAGAATCAACAAAATTATAATCATTTTTTGTTGTATTAGCAATAAAAATAAAATCAACAAAATTATAATCATTTTTTGTTTTATTAGCAATAAAAATAGAATCAACAAAATTATAATAATATTTTGTTGTATTAGCAATAAAAATAAAATCAACAAAATTATAATAATATTGTGTTGTATTAGCAATAAAAATAGAATCAACAAAATTATAATAATATTTTGTTGTATTAGCAATAAAAATAAAATCAACAAAATTATAATAATATTTTGTTGTATTAGCAATAAAAATAGAATCAACAAAATTATAATCATTTTTTGTTGTATTAGCAATAAAAATAGAATCAACAAAATTATAATAATATTTTGTTGTATTAGCAATAAAAATAAAATCAACAAAATTATAATCATTTTTTGTTGTATTAGCAATAAAAATAGAATCAACAAAATTATAATCATTTTTTGTTGTATTAGCAATAAAAATAGAATCAACAAAATTATAATAATATTTTGTTGTATTAGCAATAAAAATAAAATCAACAAAATTATAATAATATTTTGTTGTATTAGCAATAAAAATAGAATCAACAAAATTATAATAATATTTTGTTGTATTAGCAATAAAAATAGAATCAACAAAATTATAATAATATTTTGTTGTATTAGCAATAAAAATAGAATCAACAAAATTATAATAATATTTTGTTGTATTAGCAATAAAAATAGAATCAACAAAATTATAATAATATTTTGTTGTATTAGCAATAAAAATAGAATCAGCAAAATTATAATCATTTTTTGTTGTATTAGCAATAAAAATAGAATCAACAAAATTATAATCATTTTTTGTTGTATTAGCAATAAAAATAAAATCAACAAAATTATAATCATTTTTTGTTGTATTAGCAATAAAAATAAAATCAACAAAATTATAATCATTTTTTGTTGTATTAGCAATAAAAATAGAATCAACAAAATTATAATCATTTTTTGTTGTATTAGCAATAAAAATAGAATCAACAAAATTATAATAATATTTTGTTGTATTAGCAATAAAAATAGAATCAACAAAATTATAATAATATTTTGTTGTATTAGCAATAAAAATAAAATCAACAAAATTATAATAATATTTTGTTGTATTAGCAATAAAAATAAAATCAACAAAATTATAATAATATTTTGTTGTATTAGCAATAAAAATAAAATCAACAAAATTATAATAATATTTTGTTGTATTAGCAATAAAAATAAAATCAACAAAATTATAATAATATTTTGTTGTATTAGCAATAAAAATAGAATCAACAAAATTATAATAATATTTTGTTGTATTAGCAATAAAAATAAAATCAACAAAATTATAATAATATTTTGTTGTATTAGCAATAAAAATAGAATCAACAAAATCATAATAATATTTTGTTGTATTAGCAATAAAAATAAAATCAACAAAATTATAATCATTTTTTGTTGTATTAGCAATAAAAATAAAATCAACAAAATTATAATCATTTTTTGTTGTATTAGCAATAAAAATAAAATCAACAAAATTATAATAATATTTTGTTGTATTAGCAATAAAAATAGAATCAACAAAATTATAATAATATTTTGTTGTATTAGCAATAAAAAT
>NW_027633325.1:62328-169828 GCF_053919585.1 Euprymna scolopes
TTGTCATCTTTATTATTAAGAATTAATGAACACTGAAGTTTAGGAATCTATTGATTTATTTATTCGTTGTCATCTTTATTATTAAGAATTAATGAACACTGAAGATTAGGAATCTATTGATTTATTTATTCATTGTCATCTTTATTATTAAGAATTAATGAACACTGAAGATTAGGAATCTATTGATTTATTTATTCATTGTCATCTTTATTATTAAGAATTAATGAACACTGAAGATTAGGAATCTATTGATTTATTTATTCATTGTCATCTTTATTATTAAGAATTAATGAACACTGAAGATTAGGAATCTATTGATTTATTTATTCATTGTCATCTTTATTATTAAGAATTAATGAACACTGAAGATTAGGAATCTATTGATTTATTTATTCATTGTCATCTTTATTATTAAGAATTAATGAACACTGAAGATTAGGAATCTATTGATTTATTTATTCATTGTCATCTTTATTATTAAGAATTAATGAACACTGAAGATTAGGAATCTATTGATTTATTTATTCATTGTCATCTTTATTATTAAGAATTAATGAACACTGAAGATTAGGAATCTATTGATTTATTTATTCATTGTCATCTTTATTATTAAGAATTAATGAACACTGAAGATTAGGAATCTATTGATTTATTTATTCGTTGTCATCTTTATTATTAAGAATTAATGAACACTGAAGATTAGGAATCTATTGATTTATTTATTCGTTGTCATCTTTATTATTAAGAATTAATGAACACTGAAGATTAGGAATCTATTGATTTATTTATTCGTTGTCATCTTTATTATTAAGAATTAATGAACACTGAAGATTAGGAATCTATTGATTTATTTATTCGTTGTCATCTTTATTATTAAGAATTAATGAACACTGAAGATTAGGAATCTATTGATTTATTTATTCGTTGTCATCTTTATTATTAAGAATTAATGAACACTGAAGATTAGGAATCTATTGATTTATTTATTCGTTGTCATCTTTATTATTAAGAATTAATGAACACTGAAGATTAGGAATCTATTGATTTATTTATTCGTTGTCATCTTTATTATTAAGAATTAATGAACACTGAAGATTAGGAATCTATTGATTTATTTATTCGTTGTCATCTTTATTATTAAGAATTAATGAACACTGAAGATTAGGAATCTATTGATTTATTTATTCGTTGTCATCTTTATTATTAAGAATTAATGAACACTGAAGATTAGGAATCTATTGATTTATTTATTCATTGTCATCTTTATTATTAAGAATTAATGAACACTGAAGATTAGGAATCTATTGATTTATTTATTCGTTGTCATCTTTATTATTAAGAATTAATGAACACTGAAGATTAGGAATCTATTGATTTATTTATTCATTGTCATCTTTATTATTAAGAATTAATGAACACTGAAGATTAGGAATCTATTGATTTATTTATTCATTGTCATCTTTATTATTAAGAATTAATGAACACTGAAGATTAGGAATCTATTGATTTATTTATTCATTGTCATCTTTATTATTAAGAATTAATGAACACTGAAGATTAGGAATCTATTGATTTATTTATTCATTGTCATCTTTATTATTAAGAATTAATGAACACTGAAGATTAGGAATCTATTGATTTATTTATTCATTGTCATCTTTATTATTAAGAATTAATGAACACTGAAGATTAGGAATCTATTGATTTATTTATTCATTGTCATCTTTATTATTAAGAATTAATGAACACTGAAGATTAGGAATCTATTGATTTATTTATTCATTGTCATCTTTATTATTAAGAATTAATGAACACTGAAGATTAGGAATCTATTGATTTATTTATTCATTGTCATCTTTATTATTAAGAATTAATGAACACTGAAGATTAGGAATCTATTGATTTATTTATTCAGTTGTCATCTTTATTATTAAGAATTAATGAACACTGAAGATTAGGAATCTATTGATTTATTTATTCATTGTCATCTTTATTATTAAGAATTAATGAACACTGAAGATTAGGAATCTATTGATTTATTTATTCGTTGTCATCTTTATTATTAAGAATTAATGAACACTGAAGATTAGGAATCTATTGATTTATTTATTCGTTGTCATCTTTATTATTAAGAATTAATGAACACTGAAGATTAGGAATGCATTGATTTATTTATTCGTTGTCATCTTTATTATTAAGAATTAATGAACACTGAAGATTAGGAATCTATTGATTTATTTATTCGTTGTCATCTTTATTATTAAGAATTAATGAACACTGAAGATTAGGAATGCATTGATTTATTTATTCGTTGTCATCTTTATTATTAAGAATTAATGAACACTGAAGATTAGGAATCTATTGATTTATTTATTCGTTGTCATCTTTATTATTAAGAATTAATGAACACTGAAGATTAGGAATGCATTGATTTATTTATTCGTTGTCATCTTTATTATTAAGAATTAATGAACACTGAAGATTAGGAATCTATTGATTTATTTATTCGTTGTCATCTTTATTATTAAGAATTAATGAACACTGAAGATTAGGAATCTATTGATTTATTTATTCGTTGTCATCTTTATTATTAAGAATTAATGAACACTGAAGATTAGGAATGCATTGATTTATTTATTCGTTGTCATCTTTATTATTAAGAATTAATGAACACTGAAGATTAGGAATCTATTGATTTATTTATTCGTTGTCATCTTTATTATTAAGAATTAATGAACACTGAAGATTAGGAATGCATTGATTTATTTATTCGTTGTCATCTTTATTATTAAGAATTAATGAACACTGAAGATTAGGAATCTATTGATTTATTTATTCGTTGTCATCTTTATTATTAAGAATTAATGAACACTGAAGATTAGGAATGCTATTGATTTATTTATTCGTTGTCATCTTTATTATTAAGAATTAATGAACACTGAAGATTAGGAATGCTATTGATTTATTTATTCGTTGTCATCTTTATTATTAAGAATTAATGAACACTGAAGATTAGGAATCTATTGATTTATTTATTCGTTGTCATCTTTATTATTAAGAATTAATGAACACTGAAGATTAGGAATGCATTGATTTATTTATTCGTTGTCATCTTTATTATTAAGAATTAATGAACACTGAAGATTAGGAATCTATTGATTTATTTATTCGTTGTCATCTTTATTATTAAGAATTAATGAACACTGAAGATTAGGAATGCATTGATTTATTTATTCGTTGTCATCTTTATTATTAAGAATTAATGAACACTGAAGATTAGGAATCTATTGATTTATTTATTCGTTGTCATCTTTATTATTAAGAATTAATGAACACTGAAGATTAGGAATCTATTGATTTATTTATTCGTTGTCATCTTTATTATTAAGAATTAATGAACACTGAAGATTAGGAATGCATTGATTTATTTATTCGTTGTCATCTTTATTATTAAGAATTAATGAACACTGAAGATTAGGAATCTATTGATTTATTTATTCGTTGTCATCTTTATTATTAAGAATTAATGAACACTGAAGATTAGGAATGCATTGATTTATTTATTCGTTGTCATCTTTATTATTAAGAATTAATGAACACTGAAGATTAGGAATCTATTGATTTATTTATTCGTTGTCATCTTTTATTATTAAGAATTAATGAACACTGAAGATTAGGAATGCATTGATTTATTTATTCGTTGTCATCTTTATTATTAAGAATTAATGAACACTGAAGATTAGGAATCTATTGATTTATTTATTCGTTGTCATCTTTATTATTAAGAATTAATGAACACTGAAGATTAGGAATCTATTGATTTATTTATTCGTTGTCATCTTTATTATTAAGAATTAATGAACACTGAAGATTAGGAATGCATTGATTTATTTATTCGTTGTCATCTTTATTATTAAGAATTAATGAACACTGAAGATTAGGAATCTATTGATTTATTTATTCGTTGTCATCTTTATTATTAAGAATTAATGAACACTGAAGATTAGGAATGCATTGATTTATTTATTCGTTGTCATCTTTATTATTAAGAATTAATGAACACTGAAGATTAGGAATCTATTGATTTATTTATTCGTTGTCATCTTTATTATTAAGAATTAATGAACACTGAAGATTAGGAATCTATTGATTTATTTATTCGTTGTCATCTTTATTATTAAGAATTAATGAACACTGAAGATTAGGAATGCATTGATTTATTTATTCGTTGTCATCTTTATTATTAAGAATTAATGAACACTGAAGATTAGGAATCTATTGATTTATTTATTCGTTGTCATCTTTATTATTAAGAATTAATGAACACTGAAGATTAGGAATGCATTGATTTATTTATTCGTTGTCATCTTTATTATTAAGAATTAATGAACACTGAAGATTAGGAATCTATTGATTTATTTATTCGTTGTCATCTTTATTATTAAGAATTAATGAACACTGAAGATTAGGAATGCTATTGATTTATTTATTCGTTGTCATCTTTATTATTAAGAATTAATGAACACTGAAGATTAGGAATGCATTGATTTATTTATTCGTTGTCATCTTTATTATTAAGAATTAATGAACACTGAAGATTAGGAATCTATTGATTTATTTATTCGTTGTCATCTTTATTATTAAGAATTAATGAACACTGAAGATTAGGAATGCATTGATTTATTTATTCGTTGTCATCTTTATTATTAAGAATTAATGAACACTGAAGATTAGGAATCTATTGATTTATTTATTCGTTGTCATCTTTATTATTAAGAATTAATGAACACTGAAGATTAGGAATGCATTGATTTATTTATTCGTTGTCATCTTTATTATTAAGAATTAATGAACACTGAAGATTAGGAATCTATTGATTTATTTATTCGTTGTCATCTTTATTATTAAGAATTAATGAACACTGAAGATTAGGAATCTATTGATTTATTTATTCGTTGTCATCTTTATTATTAAGAATTAATGAACACTGAAGATTAGGAATGCATTGATTTATTTATTCGTTGTCATCTTTATTATTAAGAATTAATGAACACTGAAGATTAGGAATCTATTGATTTATTTATTCGTTGTCATCTTTATTATTAAGAATTAATGAACACTGAAGATTAGGAATGCATTGATTTATTTATTCGTTGTCATCTTTATTATTAAGAATTAATGAACACTGAAGATTAGGAATCTATTGATTTATTTATTCGTTGTCATCTTTATTATTAAGAATTAATGAACACTGAAGATTAGGAATGCATTGATTTATTTATTCGTTGTCATCTTTATTATTAAGAATTAATGAACACTGAAGATTAGGAATCTATTGATTTATTTATTCGTTGTCATCTTTATTATTAAGAATTAATGAACACTGAAGATTAGGAATCTATTGATTTATTTATTCGTTGTCATCTTTATTATTAAGAATTAATGAACACTGAAGATTAGGAATGCATTGATTTATTTATTCGTTGTCATCTTTATTATTAAGAATTAATGAACACTGAAGATTAGGAATCTATTGATTTATTTATTCGTTGTCATCTTTATTATTAAGAATTAATGAACACTGAAGATTAGGAATGCATTGATTTATTTATTCGTTGTCATCTTTATTATTAAGAATTAATGAACACTGAAGATTAGGAATGCTATTGATTTATTTATTCGTTGTCATCTTTATTATTAAGAATTAATGAACACTGAAGATTAGGAATGCATTGATTTATTTATTCGTTGTCATCTTTATTATTAAGAATTAATGAACACTGAAGATTAGGAATGCATTGATTTATTTATTCGTTGTCATCTTTATTATTAAGAATTAATGAACACTGAAGATTAGGAATGCATTGATTTATTTATTCGTTGTCATCTTTATTATTAAGAATTAATGAACACTGAAGATTAGGAATGCATTGATTTATTTATTCGTTGTCATCTTTATTATTAAGAATTAATGAACACTGAAGATTAGGAATGCATTGATTTATTTATTCGTTGTCATCTTTATTATTAAGAATTAATGAACACTGAAGATTAGGAATGCATTGATTTATTTATTCGTTGTCATCTTTATTATTAAGAATTAATGAACACTGAAGATTAGGAATGCATTGATTTATTTATTCGTTGTCATCTTTATTATTAAGAATTAATGAACACTGAAGATTAGGAATGCATTGATTTATTTATTCGTTGTCATCTTTATTATTAAGAATTAATGAACACTGAAGATTAGGAATGCATTGATTTATTTATTCGTTGTCATCTTTATTATTAAGAATTAATGAACACTGAAGATTAGGAATCTATTGATTTATTTATTCGTTGTCATCTTTATTATTAAGAATTAATGAACACTGAAGATTAGGAATCTATTGATTTATTTATTCGTTGTCATCTTTATTATTAAGAATTAATGAACACTGAAGATTAGGAATCTATTGATTTATTTATTCGTTGTCATCTTTATTATTAAGAATTAATGAACACTGAAGATTAGGACTCTATTGATTTATTTATTCGTTGTCATCTTTATTATTAAGAATTAATGAACACTGAAGATTAGGAATCTATTGATTTATTTATTCGTTGTCATCTTTATTATTAAGAATTAATGAACACTGAAGATTAGGAATCTATTGATTTATTTATTCGTTGTCATCTTTATTATTAAGAATTAATGAACACTGAAGATTAGGAATCTATTGATTTATTTATTCGTTGTCATCTTTATTATTAAGAAATGATGAACACTGAAAGATTAGGAATCTATTGATTTATTTATTCGTTGTCATCTTTATTATTAAGAATTAATGAACACTGAAGATTAGGAATCTATTGATTTATTTATTCGTTGTCATCTTTATTATTAAGAATTAATGAACACTGAAGATTAGGAATGCATTGATTTATTTATTCGTTGTCATCTTTATTATTAAGAATTAATGAACACTGAAGATTAGGAATCTATTGATTTATTTATTCGTTGTCATCTTTATTATTAAGAATTAATGAACACTGAAGATTAGGAATGCATTGATTTATTTATTCGTTGTCATCTTTATTATTAAGAATTAATGAACACTGAAGATTAGGAATCTATTGATTTATTTATTCGTTGTCATCTTTATTATTAAGAATTAATGAACACTGAAGATTAGGAATCTATTGATTTATTTATTCGTTGTCATCTTTATTATTAAGAATTAATGAACACTGAAGATTAGGAATCTATTGATTTATTTATTCGTTGTCATCTTTATTATTAAGAATTAATGAACACTGAAGATTAGGAATCTATTGATTTATTTATTCGTTGTCATCTTTATTATTAAGAATTAATGAACACTGAAGATTAGGAATCTATTGATTTATTTATTCATTGTCATCTTTATTATTAAGAATTAATGAACACTGAAGATTAGGAATCTATTGATTTATTTATTCGTTGTCATCTTTATTATTAAGAATTAATGAACACTGAAGATTAGGAATCTATTGATTTATTTATTCGTTGTCATCTTTATTATTAAGAATTAATGAACACTGAAGATTAGGAATCTATTGATTTATTTATTCGTTGTCATCTTTATTATTAAGAATTAATGAACACTGAAGATTAGGAATCTATTGATTTATTTATTCGTTGTCATCTTTATTATTAAGAATTAATGAACACTGAAGATTAGGAATCTATTGATTTATTTATTCGTTGTCATCTTTATTATTAAGAATTAATGAACACTAAAGATTAGGAATCTATTGATTTATTTATTCGTTGTCATCTTTATTATTAAGAATTAATGAACACTGAAGATTAGGAATCTATTGATTTATTTATTCGTTGTCATCTTTATTATTAAGAATTAATGAACACTGAAGATTAGGAATCTATTGATTTATTTATTCGTTGTCATCTTTATTATTAAGAATTAATGAACACTGAAGATTAGGAATCTATTGATTTATTTATTCATTGTCATCTTTATTATTAAGAATTAATGAACACTGAAGATTAGGAATCTATTGATTTATTTATTCGTTGTCATCTTTATTATTAAGAATTAATGAACACTGAAGATTAGGAATCTATTGATTTATTTATTCGTTGTCATCTTTATTATTAAGAATTAATGAACACTGAAGATTAGGAATCTATTGATTTATTTATTCGTTGTCATCTTTATTATTAAGAATTAATGAACACTGAAGATTAGGAATCTATTGATTTATTTATTCGTTGTCATCTTTATTATTAAGAATTAATGAACACTGAAGATTAGGAATCTATTGATTTATTTATTCGTTGTCATCTTTATTATTAAGAATTAATGAACACTGAAGATTAGGAATCTATTGATTTATTTATTCGTTGTCATCTTTATTATTAAGAATTAATGAACACTGAAGATTAGGAATCTATTGATTTATTTATTCGTTGTCATCTTTATTATTAAGAATTAATGAACACTAAAGATTAGGAATCTATTGATTTATTTATTCGTTGTCATCTTTATTATTAAGAATTAATGAACACTGAAGATTAGGAATCTATTGATTTATTTATTCATTGTCATCTTTATTATTAAGAATTAATGAACACTGAAGATTAGGAATCTATTGATTTATTTATTCGTTGTCATCTTTATTATTAAGAATTAATGAACACTGAAGATTAGGACTCTATTGATTTATTTATTCGTTGTCATCTTTATTATTAAGAATTAATGAACACTGAAGATTAGGAATCTATTGATTTATTTATTCGTTGTCATCTTTATTATTAAGAATTAATGAACACTGAAGATTAGGAATCTATTGATTTATTTATTTATTGTCATCTTTATTATTAAGAATTAATGAACACTGAAGATTAGGAATCTATTGATTTATTTATTCGTTGTCATCTTTATTATTAAGAATTAATGCACACTGAAGATTAGGAATCTATTGATTTATTTATTCGTTGTCATCTTTATTAATTAAGAATTAATGAACACTGAAGATTAGGAATCTATTGATTTATTTATTCGTTGTCATCTTTATTATTAAGAAATGATGAACACTGAAGATTAGGAATCTATTGATTTATTTATTCGTTGTCATCTTTATTATTAAGAATTAATGAACACTGAAGATTAGGAATCTATTGATTTATTTATTCGTTGTCATCTTTATTATTAAGAATTAATGAACACTGAAGATTAGGAATGCATTGATTTATTTATTCGTTGTCATCTTTATTATTAAGAATTAATGAACACTGAAGATTAGGAATCTATTGATTTATTTATTCGTTGTCATCTTTATTATTAAGAATTAATGAACACTGAAGATTAGGAATGCATTGATTTATTTATTCGTTGTCATCTTTATTATTAAGAATTAATGAACACTGAAGATTAGGAATCTATTGATTTATTTATTCGTTGTCATCTTTATTATTAAGAATTAATGAACACTGAAGATTAGGAATCTATTGATTTATTTATTCGTTGTCATCTTTATTATTAAGAATTAATGAACACTGAAGATTAGGAATCTATTGATTTATTTATTCGTTGTCATCTTTATTATTAAGAATTAATGAACACTGAAGATTAGGAATCTATTGATTTATTTATTCGTTGTCATCTTTATTATTAAGAATTAATGAACACTGAAGATTAGGAATCTATTGATTTATTTATTCATTGTCATCTTTATTATTAAGAATTAATGAACACTGAAGATTAGGAATCTATTGATTTATTTATTCGTTGTCATCTTTATTATTAAGAATTAATGAACACTGAAGATTAGGAATCTATTGATTTATTTATTCGTTGTCATCTTTATTATTAAGAATTAATGAACACTGAAGATTAGGAATCTATTGATTTATTTATTCGTTGTCATCTTTATTATTAAGAATTAATGAACACTGAAGATTAGGAATCTATTGATTTATTTATTCATTGTCATCTTTATTATTAAGAATTAATGAACACTGAAGATTAGGAATCTATTGATTTATTTATTCGTTGTCATCTTTATTATTAAGAATTAATGAACACTGAAGATTAGGAATCTATTGATTTATTTATTCGTTGTCATCTTTATTATTAAGAATTAATGAACACTGAAGATTAGGAATCTATTGATTTATTTATTCGTTGTCATCTTTATTATTAAGAATTAATGAACACTGAAGATTAGGAATCTATTGATTTATTTATTCGTTGTCATCTTTATTATTAAGAATTAATGAACACTAAAGATTAGGAATCTATTGATTTATTTATTCGTTGTCATCTTTATTATTAAGAATTAATGAACACTGAAGATTAGGAATCTATTGATTTATTTATTCATTGTCATCTTTATTATTAAGAATTAATGAACACTGAAGATTAGGAATCTATTGATTTATTTATTCGTTGTCATCTTTATTATTAAGAATTAATGAACACTGAAGATTAGGACTCTATTGATTTATTTATTCGTTGTCATCTTTATTATTAAGAATTAATGAACACTGAAGATTAGGAATCTATTGATTTATTTATTCGTTGTCATCTTTATTATTAAGAATTAATGAACACTGAAGATTAGGAATCTATTGATTTATTTATTTATTGTCATCTTTATTATTAAGAATTAATGAACACTGAAGATTAGGAATCTATTGATTTATTTATTCGTTGTCATCTTTATTATTAAGAATTAATGAACACTGAAGATTAGGACTCTATTGATTTATTTATTCGTTGTCATCTTTATTATTAAGAATTAATGAACACTGAAGATTAGGAATCTATTGATTTATTTATTCGTTGTCATCTTTATTATTAAGAATTAATGAACACTGAAGATTAGGAATCTATTGATTTATTTATTCATTGTCATCTTTATTATTAAGAATTAATGAACACTGAAGATTAGGAATCTATTGATTTATTTATTCGTTGTCATCTTTATTATTAAGAATTAATGAACACTGAAGATTAGGAATCTATTGATTTATTTATTTATTGTCATCTTTATTATTAAGAATTAATGAACACTGAAGATTAGGAATCTATTGATTTATTTATTCGTTGTCATCTTTATTATTAAGAATTAATGAACACTGAAGATTAGGACTCTATTGATTTATTTATTCGTTGTCATCTTTATTATTAAGAATTAATGAACACTGAAGATTAGGACTCTATTGATTTATTTATTCGTTGTCATCTTTATTATTAAGAATTAATGAACACTGAAGATTAGGAATCTATTGATTTATTTATTCATTGTCATCTTTATTATTAAGAATTAATGAACACTGAAGATTAGGAATCTATTGATTTATTTATTCGTTGTCATCTTTATTATTAAGAATTAATGAACACTGAAGATTAGGAATGCATTGATTTATTTATTCGTTGTCATCTTTATTATTAAGAATTAATGAACACTGAAGATTAGGAATCTATTGATTTATTTATTCGTTGTCATCTTTATTATTAAGAATTAATGAACACTGAAGATTAGGAATCTATTGATTTATTTATTCGTTGTCATCTTTATTATTAAGAATTAATGAACACTGAAGATTAGGACTCTATTGATTTATTTATTCGTTGTCATCTTTATTATTAAGAATTAATGAACACTGAAGATTAGGAATCTATTGATTTATTTATTCGTTGTCATCTTTATTATTAAGAATTAATGAACACTGAAGATTAGGAATCTATTGATTTATTTATTTATTGTCATCTTTATTATTAAGAATTAATGAACACTGAAGATTAGGAATCTATTGATTTATTTATTCGTTGTCATCTTTATTATTAAGAATTAATGAACACTGAAGATTAGGACTCTATTGATTTATTTATTCGTTGTCATCTTTATTATTAAGAATTAATGAACACTGAAGATTAGGAATCACTTGATTTATTTATTCATTGTCATCTTTATTATTAAGAATTAATGAACACTGAAGATTAGGAATCTATTGATTTATTTATTCGTTGTCATCTTTATTATTAAGAATTAATGAACACTGAAGATTAGGAATGCATTGATTTATTTATTCGTTGTCATCTTTATTATTAAGAATTAATGAACACTGAAGATTAGGAATCTATTGATTTATTTATTCGTTGTCATCTTTATTATTAAGAATTAATGAACACTGAAGATTAGGAATGCATTGATTTATTTATTCGTTGTCATCTTTATTATTAAGAATTAATGAACACTGAAGATTAGGAATCTATTGATTTATTTATTCGTTGTCATCTTTATTATTAAGAATTAATGAACACTGAAGATTAGGAATGCATTGATTTATTTATTCGTTGTCATCTTTATTATTAAGAATTAATGAACACTGAAGATTAGGAATCTATTGATTTATTTATTCGTTGTCATCTTTATTATTAAGAATTAATGAACACTGAAGATTAGGACTCTATTGATTTATTTATTCGTTGTCATCTTTATTATTAAGAATTAATGAACACTGAAGATTAGGAATCTATTGATTTATTTATTCATTGTCATCTTTATTATTAAGAATTAATGAACACTGAAGATTAGGAATCTATTGATTTATTTATTCGTTGTCATCTTTATTATTAAGAATTAATGAACACTGAAGATTAGGAATGCATTGATTTATTTATTCGTTGTCATCTTTATTATTAAGAATTAATGAACACTGAAGATTAGGAATCTATTGATTTATTTATTCGTTGTCATCTTTATTATTAAGAATTAATGAACACTGAAGATTAGGAATCTATTGATTTATTTATTCGTTGTCATCTTTATTATTAAGAATTAATGAACACTGAAGATTAGGACTCTATTGATTTATTTATTCGTTGTCATCTTTATTATTAAGAATTAATGAACACTGAAGATTAGGAATCTATTGATTTATTTATTCGTTGTCATCTTTATTATTAAGAATTAATGAACACTGAAGATTAGGAATCTATTGATTTATTTATTTATTGTCATCTTTATTATTAAGAATTAATGAACACTGAAGATTAGGAATCTATTGATTTATTTATTCGTTGTCATCTTTATTATTACGAATTAATGAACACTGAAGATTAGGAATGCATTGATTTATTTATTCGTTGTCATCTTTATTATTAAGAATTAATGAACACTGAAGATTAGGAATGCATTGATTTATTTATTCGTTGTCATCTTTATTATTAAGAATTAATGAACACTGAAGATTAGGAATGCATTGATTTATTTATTCGTTGTCATCTTTATTATTAAGAATTAATGAACACTGAAGATTAGGAATCTATTGATTTATTTATTCATTGTCATCTTTATTATTAAGAATTAATGAACACTGAAGATTAGGAATGCATTGATTTATTTATTCGTTGTCATCTTTATTATTAAGAATTAATGAACACTGAAGATTAGGAATCTATTGATTTATTTATTCATTGTCATCTTTATTATTAAGAATTAATGAACACTGAAGATTAGGAATCTATTGATTTATTTATTCGTTGTCATCTTTATTATTAAGAATTAATGAACACTGAAGATTAGGAATGCATTGATTTATTTATTCGTTGTCATCTTTATTATTAAGAATTAATGAACACTGAAGATTAGGAATCTATTGATTTATTTATTCATTGTCATCTTTATTATTAAGAATTAATGAACACTGAAGATTAGGAATCTATTGATTTATTTATTCGTTGTCATCTTTATTATTAAGAATTAATGAACACTGAAGATTAGGAATCTATTGATTTATTTATTCATTGTCATCTTTATTATTAAGAATTAATGAACACTGAAGATTAGGAATGCATTGATTTATTTATTCGTTGTCATCTTTATTATTAAGAATTAATGAACACTGAAGATTAGGAATGCATTGATTTATTTATTCGTTGTCATCTTTATTATTAAGAATTAATGAACACTGAAGATTAGGAATGCATTGATTTATTTATTCGTTGTCATCTTTATTATTAAGAATTAATGAACACTGAAGATTAGGAATCTATTGATTTATTTATTCATTGTCATCTTTATTATTAAGAATTAATGAACACTGAAGATTAGGAATCTATTGATTTATTTATTCGTTGTCATCTTTATTATTAAGAATTAATGAACACTGAAGATTAGGAATCTATTGATTTATTTATTCATTGTCATCTTTATTATTAAGAATTAATGAACACTGAAGATTAGGAATGCATTGATTTATTTATTCGTTGTCATCTTTATTATTAAGAATTAATGAACACTGAAGATTAGGAATGCATTGATTTATTTATTCGTTGTCATCTTTATTATTAAGAATTAATGAACACTGAAGATTAGGAATGCATTGATTTATTTATTCGTTGTCATCTTTATTATTAAGAATTAATGAACACTGAAGATTAGGAATCTATTGATTTATTTATTCATTGTCATCTTTATTATTAAGAATTAATGAACACTGAAGATTAGGAATCTATTGATTTATTTATTCGTTGTCATCTTTATTATTAAGAATTAATGAACACTGAAGATTAGGAATCTATTGATTTATTTATTCATTGTCATCTTTATTATTAAGAATTAATGAACACTGAAGATTAGGAATGCATTGATTTATTTATTCGTTGTCATCTTTATTATTAAGAATTAATGAACACTGAAGATTAGGAATGCATTGATTTATTTATTCGTTGTCATCTTTATTATTAAGAATTAATGAACACTGAAGATTAGGAATGCATTGATTTATTTATTCGTTGTCATCTTTATTATTAAGAATTAATGAACACTGAAGATTAGGAATGCATTGATTTATTTATTCGTTGTCATCTTTATTATTAAGAACTAATGAACACTGAAGATTAGGACTCTATTGATTTATTTATTCATTGTCATCTTTATTATTAAGAATTAATGAACACTGAAGATTAGGAATGCATTGATTTATTTATTCGTTGTCATCTTTATTATTAAGAATTAATGAACACTGACGATTAGGACTCTATTGATTTATTTATTCATTGTCATCTTTATTATTAAGAATTAATGAACACTGAAGATTAGGAATGCATTGATTTATTTATTCGTTGTCATCTTTATTATTAAGAATTAATGAACACTGAAGATTAGGACTCTATTGATTTATTTATTCGTTGTCATCTTTATTATTAAGAATTAATGAACACTGAAGATTAGGAATTCATTGATTTATTTATTCGTTGTCATCTTTATTATTAAGAATTAATGAACACTGAAGATTAGGAATGCATTGATTTATTTATTCGTTGTCATCTTTATTATTAAGAATTAATGAACACTGAAGATTAGGAATCTATTGATTTATTTATTCATTGTCATCTTTATTATTAAGAATTAATGAACACTGAAGATTAGGAATGCATTGATTTATTTATTCGTTGTCATCTTTATTATTAAGAATTAATGAACACTGAAGATGAGGACTCTATTGATTTATTTATTCATTGTCATCTTTATTATTAAGAATTAATGAACACTGAAGATTAGGAATGCATTGATTTATTTATTCGTTGTCATCTTTATTATTAAGAATTAATGAACACTGAAGATTAGGAATGCATTGATTTATTTATTTATTGTCATCTTTATTATTAAGAATTAATGAACACTGAAGATTAGGAATCTATTGATTTATTTATTCATTGTCATCTTTATTATTAAGAATTAATGAACACTGAAGATTAGGAATGCATTGATTTATTTATTCATTGTCATCTTTATTATTAAGAATTAATGAACACTGAAGATTAGGAATCTATTGATTTATTTATTCATTGTCATCTTTATTATTAAGAATTAATGAACACTGAAGATTAGGAATCTATTGATTTATTTATTCGTTGTCATCTTTATTATTAAGAATTAATGAACACTGAAGATTAGGAATCTATTGATTTATTTATTCATTGTCATCTTTATTATTAAGAATTAATGAACACTGAAGATTAGGAATCTATTGATTTATTTATTCGTTGTCATCTTTATTATTAAGAATTAATGAACACTGAAGATTAGGAATCTATTGATTTATTTATTCATTGTCATCTTTATTATTAAGAATTAATGAACACTGAAGATTAGGAATGCATTGATTTATTTATTCATTGTCATCTTTATTATTAAGAATTAATTAACACTGAAGATTAGGAATCTATTGATTTATTTATTCATTGTCATCTTTATTATTAAGAATTAATGAACACTGAAGATTAGGAATGCATTGATTTATTTATTCATTGTCATCTTTATTATTAAGAATTAATGAACACTGAAGATTAGGAATCTATTGATTTATTTATTCATTGTCATCTTTATTATTAAGAATTAATGAACACTGAAGATTAGGAATGCATTGATTTATTTATTCATTGTCATCTTTATTATTAAGAATTAATGAACACTGAAGATTAGGAATCTATTGATTTATTTATTCATTGTCATCTTTATTATTAAGAATTAATGAACACTGAAGATTAGGAATGCATTGATTTATTTATTCGTTGTCATCTTTATTATTAAGAATTAATGAACACTGAAGATTAGGAATGCATTGATTTATTTATTCGTTGTCATCTTTATTATTAAGAATTAATGAACACTGAAGATTAGGAATCTATTGATTTATTTATTCATTGTCATCTTTATTATTAAGAATTAATGAACACTGAAGATTAGGAATGCATTGATTTATTTATTCATTGTCATCTTTATTATTAAGAATTAATTAACACTGAAGATTAGGAATCTATTGATTTATTTATTCATTGTCATCTTTATTATTAAGAATTAATGAACACTGAAGATTAGGAATGCATTGATTTATTTATTCATTGTCATCTTTATTATTAAGAATTAATGAACACTGAAGATTAGGAATCTATTGATTTATTTATTCGTTGTCATCTTTATTATTAAGAATTAATGAACACTGAAGATTAGGAATCTATTGATTTATTTATTCATTGTCATCTTTATTATTAAGAATTAATGAACACTGAAGATTAGGAATGCATTGATTTATTTATTCATTGTCATCTTTATTATTTAGAATTAATGAACACTGAAGATTAGGAATCTATTGATTTATTTATTCATTGTCATCTTTATTATTAAGAATTAATGAACACTGAAGATTAGGACTCTATTGATTTATTTATTCGTTGTCATCTTTATTATTAAGAATTAATGAACACTGAAGATTAGGAATCTATTGATTTATTTATTCGTTGTCATCTTTATTATTAAGAATTAATGAACACTGAAGATTAGGACTCTATTGATTTATTTATTCGTTGTCATCTTTATTATTAAGAATTAATGAACACTGAAGATTAGGAATCTATTGATTTATTTATTCGTTGTCATCTTTATTATTAAGAATTAATGAACACTGAAGATTAGGAATGCATTGATTTATTTATTCGTTGTCATCTTTATTATTAAGAATTAATGAACACTGAAGATTAGGAATCTATTGATTTATTTATTCGTTGTCATCTTTATTATTAAGAATTAATGAACACTGAAGATTAGGAATGCATTGATTTATTTATTCGTTGTCATCTTTATTATTAAGAATTAATGAACACTGAAGATTAGGAATCTATTGATTTATTTATTCATTGTCATCTTTATTATTAAGAATTAATGAACACTGGAGATTAGGAATGCATTGATTTATTTATTCGTTGTCATCTTTATTATTAAGAATTAATGAACACTGAAGATTAGGAATGCATTGATTTATTTATTCGTTGTCATCTTTATTATTAAGAATTAATGAACACTGAAGATTAGGAATGCATTGATTTATTTATTCGTTGTCATCTTTATTATTAAGAATTAATGAACACTGAAGATTAGGAATCTATTGATTTATTTATTCGTTGTCATCTTTATTATTAAGAATTAATGAACACTGAAGATTAGGAATGCATTGATTTATTTATTCGTTGTCATCTTTATTATTAAGAATTAATGAACACTGAAGATTAGGAATCTATTGATTTATTTATTCGTTGTCATCTTTATTATTAAGAATTAATGAACACTGAAGATTAGGAATCTATTGATTTATTTATTCGTTGTCATCTTTATTATTAAGAATTAATGAACACTGAAGATTAGGAATCTATTGATTTATTTATTCGTTGTCATCTTTATTATTAAGAATTAATGAACACTGAAGATTAGGACTCTATTGATTTATTTATTCGTTGTCATCTTTATTATTAAGAATTAATGAACACTGAAGATTAGGAATCTATTGATTTATTTATTCGTTGTCATCTTTATTATTAAGAATTAATGAACACTGAAGATTAGGACTCTATTGATTTATTTATTCGTTGTCATCTTTATTATTAAGAATTAATGAACACTGAAGATTAGGAATCTATTGATTTATTTATTCGTTGTCATCTTTATTATTAAGAATTAATGAACACTGAAGATTAGGAATCTATTGATTTATTTATTCGTTGTCATCTTTATTATTAAGAATTAATGAAACTGAAGATTAGGAATCTATTGATTTATTTATTCGTTGTCATCTTTATTATTAAGAATTAATGAACACTGAAGATTAGGAATGCATTGATTTATTTATTCGTTGTCATCTTTATTATTAAGAATTAATGAACACTGAAGATTAGGAATCTATTGATTTATTTATTCGTTGTCATCTTTATTATTAAGAATTAATGAACACTGAAGATTAGGAATCTATTGATTTATTTATTCATTGTCATCTTTATTATTAAGAATTAATGAACACTGAAGATTAGGAATCTATTGATTTATTTATTCGTTGTCATCTTTATTATTAAGAATTAATGAACACTGAAGATTAGGAATGCATTGATTTATTTATTCGTTGTCATCTTTATTATTAAGAATTAATGAACACTGAAGATTAGGAATCTATTGATTTATTTATTCGTTGTCATCTTTATTATTAAGAATTAATGAACACTGAAGATTAGGAATGCATTGATTTATTTATTCGTTGTCATCTTTATTATTAAGAATTAATGAACACTGAAGATTAGGAATGCATTGATTTATTTATTCGTTGTCATCTTTATTATTAAGAATTAATGAACACTGAAGATTAGGAATGCATTGATTTATTTATTCGTTGTCATCTTTATTATTAAGAATTAATGAACACTGAAGATTAGGAATGCATTGATTTATTTATTCGTTGTCATCTTTATTATTAAGAATTAATGAACACTGAAGATTAGGAATGCATTGATTTATTTATTCGTTGTCATCTTTATTATTAAGAATTAATGAACACTGAAGATTAGGAATGCATTGATTTATTTATTCGTTGTCATCTTTATTATTAAGAATTAATGAACACTGAAGATTAGGAATGCATTGATTTATTTATTCGTTGTCATCTTTATTATTACGAATTAATGAACACTGAAGATTAGGAATGCATTGATTTATTTATTCGTTGTCATCTTTATTATTAAGAATTAATGAACACTGAAGATTAGGAATGCATTGATTTATTTATTCGTTGTCATCTTTATTATTAAGAATTAATGAACACTGAAGATTAGGAATGCATTGATTTATTTATTCGTTGTCATCTTTATTATTAAGAATTAATGAACACTGAAGATTAGGAATGCATTGATTTATTTATTCGTTGTCATCTTTATTATTAAGAATTAATGAACACTGAAGATTAGGAATCTATTGATTTATTTATTCGTTGTCATCTTTATTATTAAGAATTAATGAACACTGGAGATTAGGAATGCATTGATTTATTTATTCGTTGTCATCTTTATTATTAAGAATTAATGAACACTGAAGATTAGGACTCTATTGATTTATTTATTCGTTGTCATCTTTATTATTAAGAATTAATGAACACTGAAGATTAGGAATCTATTGATTTATTTATTCGTTGTCATCTTTATTATTAAGAATTAATGAACACTGAAGATTAGGAATCTATTGATTTATTTATTCATTGTCATCTTTATTATTAAGAATTAATGAACACTGAAGATTAGGAATCTATTGATTTATTTATTCGTTGTCATCTTTATTATTAAGAATTAATGAACACTGAAGATTAGGAATCTATTGATTTATTTATTCGTTGTCATCTTTATTATTAAGAATTAATGAACACTGAAGATTAGGACTCTATTGATTTATTTATTCGTTGTCATCTTTATTATTAAGAATTAATGAACACTGAAGATTAGGAATCTATTGATTTATTTATTCGTTGTCATCTTTATTATTAAGAATTAATGAACACTGAAGATTAGGAATCTATTGATTTATTTATTCGTTGTCATCTTTATTATTAAGAATTAATGAACACTGAAGATTAGGAATCTATTGATTTATTTATTCGTTGTCATCTTTATTATTAAGAAATGATGAACACTGAAGATTAGGAATCTATTGATTTATTTATTCGTTGTCATCTTTATTATTAAGAATTAATGAACACTGAAGATTAGGAATCTATTGATTTATTTATTCGTTGTCATCTTTATTATTAAGAATTAATGAACACTGAAGATTAGGAATGCATTGATTTATTTATTCGTTGTCATCTTTATTATTAAGAATTAATGAACACTGAAGATTAGGAATCTATTGATTTATTTATTCGTTGTCATCTTTATTATTAAGAATTAATGAACACTGAAGATTAGGAATGCATTGATTTATTTATTCGTTGTCATCTTTATTATTAAGAATTAATGAACACTGAAGATTAGGAATCTATTGATTTATTTATTCGTTGTCATCTTTATTATTAAGAATTAATGAACACTGAAGATTAGGAATCTATTGATTTATTTATTCGTTGTCATCTTTATTATTAAGAATTAATGAACACTGAAGATTAGGAATCTATTGATTTATTTATTCGTTGTCATCTTTATTATTAAGAATTAATGAACACTGAAGATTAGGAATCTATTGATTTATTTATTCGTTGTCATCTTTATTATTAAGAATTAATGAACACTGAAGATTAGGAATCTATTGATTTATTTATTCATTGTCATCTTTATTATTAAGAATTAATGAACACTGAAGATTAGGAATCTATTGATTTATTTATTCGTTGTCATCTTTATTATTAAGAATTAATGAACACTGAAGTTTAGGAATCTATTGATTTATTTATTCGTTGTCATCTTTATTATTAAGAATTAATGAACACTGAAGATTAGGAATCTATTGATTTATTTATTCGTTGTCATCTTTATTATTAAGAATTAATGAACACTGAAGATTAGGAATCTATTGATTTATTTATTCGTTGTCATCTTTATTATTAAGAATTAATGAACACTGAAGATTAGGAATCTATTGATTTATTTATTCGTTGTCATCTTTATTATTAAGAATTAATGAACACTGAAGATTAGGAATCTATTGATTTATTTATTCGTTGTCATCTTTATTATTAAGAATTAATGAACACTAAAGATTAGGAATCTATTGATTTATTTATTCGTTGTCATCTTTATTATTAAGAATTAATGAACACTGAAGATTAGGAATCTATTGATTTATTTATTCATTGTCATCTTTATTATTAAGAATTAATGAACACTGAAGATTAGGAATCTATTGATTTATTTATTCGTTGTCATCTTTATTATTAAGAATTAATGAACACTGAAGATTAGGACTCTATTGATTTATTTATTCGTTGTCATCTTTATTATTAAGAATTAATGAACACTGAAGATTAGGAATCTATTGATTTATTTATTCGTTGTCATCTTTATTATTAAGAATTAATGAACACTGAAGATTAGGAATCTATTGATTTATTTATTTATTGTCATCTTTATTATTAAGAATTAATGAACACTGAAGATTAGGAATCTATTGATTTATTTATTCGTTGTCATCTTTATTATTAAGAATTAATGAACACTGAAGATTAGGACTCTATTGATTTATTTATTCGTTGTCATCTTTATTATTAAGAATTAATGAACACTGAAGATTAGGACTCTATTGATTTATTTATTCATTGTCATCTTTATTATTAAGAATTAATGAACACTGAAGATTAGGAATCTATTGATTTATTTATTCGTTGTCATCTTTATTATTAAGAATTAATGAACACTGAAGATTAGGAATGCATTGATTTATTTATTCGTTGTCATCTTTATTATTAAGAATTAATGAACACTGAAGATTAGGAATCTATTGATTTATTTATTCGTTGTCATCTTTATTATTAAGAATTAATGAACACTGAAGATTAGGAATGCATTGATTTATTTATTCGTTGTCATCTTTATTATTAAGAATTAATGAACACTGAAGATTAGGAATCTATTGATTTATTTATTCGTTGTCATCTTTATTATTAAGAATTAATGAACACTGAAGATTAGGAATGCATTGATTTATTTATTCGTTGTCATCTTTATTATTAAGAATTAATGAACACTGAAGATTAGGAATCTATTGATTTATTTATTCGTTGTCATCTTTATTATTAAGAATTAATGAACACTGAAGATTAGGACTCTATTGATTTATTTATTCGTTGTCATCTTTATTATTAAGAATTAATGAACACTGAAGATTAGGAATCTATTGATTTATTTATTCATTGTCATCTTTATTATTAAGAATTAATGAACACTGAAGATTAGGAATCTATTGATTTATTTATTCGTTGTCATCTTTATTATTAAGAATTAATGAACACTGAAGATTAGGAATGCATTGATTTATTTATTCGTTGTCATCTTTATTATTAAGAATTAATGAACACTGAAGATTAGGAATCTATTGATTTATTTATTCGTTGTCATCTTTATTATTAAGAATTAATGAACACTGAAGATTAGGAATCTATTGATTTATTTATTCATTGTCATCTTTATTATTAAGAATTAATGAACACTGAAGATTAGGAATGCATTGATTTATTTATTCATTGTCATCTTTATTATTAAGAATTAATGAACACTGAAGATTAGGAATCTATTGATTTATTTATTCGTTGTCATCTTTATTATTAAGAATTAATGAACACTGAAGATTAGGAATCTATTGATTTATTTATTCGTTGTCATCTTTATTATTAAGAATTAATGAACACTGAAGATTAGGAATCTATTGATTTATTTATTCGTTGTCATCTTTATTATTAAGAATTAATGAACACTGAAGATTAGGACTCTATTGATTTATTTATTCGTTGTCATCTTTATTATTAAGAATTAATGAACACTAAAGATTAGGAATCTATTGATTTATTTATTCGTTGTCATCTTTATTATTAAGAATTAATGAACACTGAAGATTAGGAATCTATTGATTTATTTATTTATTGTCATCTTTATTATTAAGAATTAATGAACACTGAAGATTAGGAATGCATTGATTTATTTATTCGTTGTCATCTTTATTATTAAGAATTAATGAACACTGAAGATTAGGAATGCATTGATTTATTTATTCGTTGTCATCTTTATTATTAAGAATTAATGAACACTGAAGATTAGGAATGCATTGATTTATTTATTCGTTGTCATCTTTATTATTAAGAATTAATGAACACTGAAGATTAGGATTCTATTGATTTATTTATTCGTTGTCATCTTTATTATTAAGAATTAATGAACACTGAAGATTAGGAATCACTTGATTTATTTATTCATTGTCATCTTTATTATTAAGAATTAATGAACACTGAAGATTAGGAATCTATTGATTTATTTATTCGTTGTCATCTTTATTATTAAGAATTAATGAACACTGAAGATTAGGAATGCATTGATTTATTTATTCGTTGTCATCTTTATTATTAAGAATTAATGAACACTGAAGATTAGGAATCTATTGATTTATTTATTCGTTGTCATCTTTATTATTAAGAATTAATGAACACTGAAGATTAGGAATGCATTGATTTATTTATTCGTTGTCATCTTTATTATTAAGAATTAATGAACACTGAAGATTAGGAATCTATTGATTTATTTATTCGTTGTCATCTTTATTATTAAGAATTAATGAACACTGAAGATTAGGAATCTATTGATTTATTTATTCGTTGTCATCTTTATTATTAAGAATTAATGAACACTGAAGATTAGGAATCTATTGATTTATTTATTCGTTGTCATCTTTATTATTAAGAATTAATGAACACTGAAGATTAGGAATCTATTGATTTATTTATTCGTTGTCATCTTTATTATTAAGAATTAATGAACACTGAAGATTAGGAATCTATTGATTTATTTATTCATTGTCATCTTTATTATTAAGAATTAATGAACACTGAAGATTAGGAATCTATTGATTTATTTATTCGTTGTCATCTTTATTATTAAGAATTAATGAACACTGAAGATTAGGAATCTATTGATTTATTTATTCGTTGTCATCTTTATTATTAAGAATTAATGAACACTGAAGATTAGGAATCTATTGATTTATTTATTCGTTGTCATCTTTATTATTAAGAATTAATGAACACTGAAGATTAGGAATCTATTGATTTATTTATTCGTTGTCATCTTTATTATTAAGAATTAATGAACACTGAAGATTAGGAATCTATTGATTTATTTATTCGTTGTCATCTTTATTATTAAGAATTAATGAACACTGAAGATTAGGAATCTATTGATTTATTTATTTATTGTCATCTTTATTATTAAGAATTAATGAACACTGAAGATTAGGAATCTATTGATTTATTTATTCGTTGTCATCTTTATTATTAAGAATTAATGAACACTGAAGATTAGGAATCTATTGATTTATTTATTCGTTGTCATCTTTATTATTAAGAATTAATGAACACTGAAGATTAGGAATCTATTGATTTATTTATTTATTGTCATCTTTATTATTAAGAATTAATGAACACTGAAGATTAGGAATCTATTGATTTATTTATTCGTTGTCATCTTTATTATTAAGAATTAATGAACACTGAAGATTAGGAATCTATTGATTTATTTATTCGTTGTCATCTTTATTATTAAGAATTAATGAACACTGAAGATTAGGAATCTATTGATTTATTTATTCGTTGTCATCTTTATTATTAAGAATTAATGAACACTGAAGATTAGGAATCTATTGATTTATTTATTCGTTGTCATCTTTATTATTAAGAATTAATGAACACTGAAGATAAGAATCTATTGATTTATTTATTTATTGTCATCTTTATTATTAAGAATTAATGAACACTGAAGATTAGGAATCTATTGATTTATTTATTCGTTGTCATCTTTATTATTAAGAATTAATGAACACTGAAGATTAGGACTCTATTGATTTATTTATTCGTTGTCATCTTTATTATTAAGAATTAATGAACACTGAAGATTAGGAATCACTTGATTTATTTATTCATTGTCATCTTTATTATTAAGAATTAATGAACACTGAAGATTAGGAATCTATTGATTTATTTATTCGTTGTCATCTTTATTATTAAGAATTAATGAACACTGAAGATTAGGAATCTATTGATTTATTTATTCATTGTCATCTTTATTATTAAGAATTAATGAACACTGAAGATTAGGAATCTATTGATTTATTTATTCATTGTCATCTTTATTATTAAGAATTAATGAACACTGAAGATTAGGAATCTATTGATTTATTTATTCATTGTCATCTTTATTATTAAGAATTAATGAACACTGAAGATTAGGAATCTATTGATTTATTTATTCATTGTCATCTTTATTATTAAGAATTAATGAACACTGAAGATTAGGAATCTATTGATTTATTTATTCATTGTCATCTTTATTATTAAGAATTAATGAACACTGAAGATTAGGAATCTATTGATTTATTTATTCATTGTCATCTTTATTATTAAGAATTAATGAACACTGAAGATTAGGAATCTATTGATTTATTTATTCATTGTCATCTTTATTATTAAGAATTAATGAACACTGAAGATTAGGAATGCATTGATTTATTTATTCGTTGTCATCTTTATTATTAAGAATTAATGAACACTGAAGATTAGGAATCTATTGATTTATTTATTCGTTGTCATCTTTATTATTAAGAATTAATGAACACTGAAGATTAGGACTCTATTGATTTATTTATTCGTTGTCATCTTTATTATTAAGAATTAATGAACACTGAAGATTAGGAATCTATTGATTTATTTATTCGTTGTCATCTTTATTATTAAGAATTAATGAACACTGAAGATTAGGAATGCATTGATTTATTTATTCGTTGTCATCTTTATTATTAAGAATTAATGAACACTGAAGATTAGGAATCTATTGATTTATTTATTCGTTGTCATCTTTATTATTAAGAATTAATGAACACTGAAGATTAGGAATGCATTGATTTATTTATTCGTTGTCATCTTTATTATTAAGAATTAATGAACACTGAAGATTAGGAATCTATTGATTTATTTATTCGTTGTCATCTTTATTATTAAGAATTAATGAACACTGAAGATTAGGAATCTATTGATTTATTTATTCATTGTCATCTTTATTATTAAGAATTAATGAACACTGAAGATTAGGAATCTATTGATTTATTTATTCGTTGTTATCTTTATTATTAAGAATTAATGAACACTGAAGATTAGGAATGCATTGATTTATTTATTCGTTGTCATCTTTATTATTAAGAATTAATGAACACTGAAGATTAGGAATGCATTGATTTATTTATTCGTTGTCATCTTTATTATTAAGAATTAATGAACACTGAAGATTAGGAATCTATTGATTTATTTATTCGTTGTCATCTTTATTATTAAGAATTAATGAACACTGAAGATTAGGACTCTATTGATTTATTTATTCGTTGTCATCTTTATTATTAAGAATTAATGAACACTGAAGATTAGGAATCTATTGATTTATTTATTCGTTGTCATCTTTATTATTAAGAATTAATGAACACTGAAGATTAGGAATCTATTGATTTATTTATTTATTGTCATCTTTATTATTAAGAATTAATGAACACTGAAGATTAGGAATCTATTGATTTATTTATTCGTTGTCATCTTTATTATTAAGAATTAATGAACACTGAAGATTAGGACTCTATTGATTTATTTATTCGTTGTCATCTTTATTATTAAGAATTAATGAACACTGAAGATTAGGAATCACTTGATTTATTTATTCATTGTCATCTTTATTATTAAGAATTAATGAACACTGAAGATTAGGAATCTATTGATTTATTTATTCGTTGTCATCTTTATTATTAAGAATTAATGAACACTGAAGATTAGGAATCTATTGATTTATTTATTCATTGTCATCTTTATTATTAAGAATTAATGAACACTGAAGATTAGGAATCTATTGATTTATTTATTCATTGTCATCTTTATTATTAAGAATTAATGAACACTGAAGATTAGGAATCTATTGATTTATTTATTCATTGTCATCTTTATTATTAAGAATTAATGAACACTGAAGATTAGGAATCTATTGATTTATTTATTCATTGTCATCTTTATTATTAAGAATTAATGAACACTGAAGATTAGGAATCTATTGATTTATTTATTCATTGTCATCTTTATTATTAAGAATTAATGAACACTGAAGATTAGGAATCTATTGATTTATTTATTCATTGTCATCTTTATTATTAAGAATTAATGAACACTGAAGATTAGGAATCTATTGATTTATTTATTCATTGTCATCTTTATTATTAAGAATTAATGAACACTGAAGATTAGGAATCTATTGATTTATTTATTCATTGTCATCTTTATTATTAAGAATTAATGAACACTGAAGATTAGGAATGCATTGATTTATTTATTCGTTGTCATCTTTATTATTAAGAATTAATGAACACTGAAGATTAGGAATCTATTGATTTATTTATTCGTTGTCATCTTTATTATTAAGAATTAATGAACACTGAAGATTAGGACTCTATTGATTTATTTATTCGTTGTCATCTTTATTATTAAGAATTAATGAACACTGAAGATTAGGAATCTATTGATTTATTTATTCGTTGTCATCTTTATTATTAAGAATTAATGAACACTGAAGATTAGGAATGCATTGATTTATTTATTCGTTGTCATCTTTATTATTAAGAATTAATGAACACTGAAGATTAGGAATCTATTGATTTATTTATTCGTTGTCATCTTTATTATTAAGAATTAATGAACACTGAAGATTGGGAATGCATTGATTTATTTATTCGTTGTCATCTTTATTATTAAGAATTAATGAACACTGAAGATTAGGAATCTATTGATTTATTTATTCGTTGTCATCTTTATTATTAAGAATTAATGAACACTGAAGATTAGGAATGCATTGATTTATTTATTCGTTGTCATCTTTATTATTAAGAATTAATGAACACTGAAGATTAGGAATCTATTGATTTATTTATTCGTTGTCATCTTTATTATTAAGAATTAATGAACACTGAAGATTAGGAATCTATTGATTTATTTATTCGTTGTCATCTTTATTATTAAGAATTAATGAACACTGAAGATTAGGAATGCATTGATTTATTTATTCGTTGTCATCTTTATTATTAAGAATTAATGAACACTGAAGATTAGGAATCTATTGATTTATTTATTCGTTGTCATCTTTATTATTAAGAATTAATGAACACTGAAGATTAGGAATGCATTGATTTATTTATTCGTTGTCATCTTTATTATTAAGAATTAATGAACACTGAAGATTAGGAATGCATTGATTTATTTATTCGTTGTCATCTTTATTATTAAGAATTAATGAACACTGAAGATTAGGAATCTATTGATTTATTTATTCGTTGTCATCTTTATTATTAAGAATTAATGAACACTGAAGATTAGGAATGCATTGATTTATTTATTCGTTGTCATCTTTATTATTAAGAATTAATGAACACTGAAGATTAGGAATCTATTGATTTATTTATTCGTTGTCATCTTTATTATTAAGAATTAATGAACACTGAAGATTAGGAATGCATTGATTTATTTATTCGTTGTCATCTTTATTATTAAGAATTAATGAACACTGAAGATTAGGAATCTATTGATTTATTTATTCGTTGTCATCTTTATTATTAAGAATTAATGAACACTGAAGATTAGGAATGCATTGATTTATTTATTCGTTGTCATCTTTATTATTAAGAATTAATGAACACTGAAGATTAGGAATCTATTGATTTATTTATTCGTTGTCATCTTTATTATTAAGAATTAATGAACACTGAAGATTAGGAATGCATTGATTTATTTATTCGTTGTCATCTTTATTATTAAGAATTAATGAACACTGAAGATTAGGAATCTATTGATTTATTTATTCGTTGTCATCTTTATTATTAAGAATTAATGAACACTGAAGATTAGGAATGCATTGATTTATTTATTCGTTGTCATCTTTATTATTAAGAATTAATGAACACTGAAGATTAGGAATCTATTGATTTATTTATTCGTTGTCATCTTTATTATTAAGAATTAATGAACACTGAAGATTAGGAATCTATTGATTTATTTATTCGTTGTCATCTTTATTATTAAGAATTAATGAACACTGAAGATTAGGAATGCATTGATTTATTTATTCGTTGTCATCTTTATTATTAAGAATTAATGAACACTGAAGATTAGGAATCTATTGATTTATTTATTCGTTGTCATCTTTATTATTAAGAATTAATGAACACTGAAGATTAGGAATGCATTGATTTATTTATTCGTTGTCATCTTTATTATTAAGAATTAATGAACACTGAAGATTAGGAATCTATTGATTTATTTATTCGTTGTCATCTTTATTATTAAGAATTAATGAACACTGAAGATTAGGAATCTATTGATTTATTTATTCGTTGTCATCTTTATTATTAAGAATTAATGAACACTGAAGATTAGGAATCTATTGATTTATTTATTCGTTGTCATCTTTATTATTAAGAATTAATGAACACTGAAGATTAGGAATCTATTGATTTATTTATTCGTTGTCATCTTTATTATTAAGAATTAATGAACACTGAAGATTAGGAATGCATTGATTTATTTATTCGTTGTCATCTTTATTATTAAGAATTAATGAAACTGAAGATTAGGAATGCATTGATTTATTTATTCGTTGTCATCTTTATTATTAAGAATTAATGAACACTGAAGATTAGGAATGCATTGATTTATTTATTCGTTGTCATCTTTATTATTAAGAATTAATGAACACTGAAGATTAGGAATCTATTGATTTATTTATTCATTGTCATCTTTATTATTAAGAATTAATGAACACTGAAGATTAGGACTCTATTGATTTATTTATTCGTTGTCATCTTTATTATTAAGAATTAATGAACACTGAAGATTAGGAATCTATTGATTTATTTATTCGTTGTCATCTTTATTATTAAGAATTAATGAACACTGAAGATTAGGAATCTATTGATTTATTTATTCGTTGTCATCTTTATTATTAAGAATTAATGAACACTGAAGATTAGGAATGCATTGATTTATTTATTCATTGTCATCTTTATTATTAAGAATTAATGAACACTGAAGATTAGGAATCTATTGATTTATTTATTCGTTGTCGTCTTTATTATTAAGAATTAATGAACACTGAAGATTAGGAATGCATTGATTTATTTATTCGTTGTCGTTTTATTATTAAGAATTAATGAACACTGAAGATTAGGAATCTATTGATTTATTTATTCGTTGTCATCTTTATTATTAAGAATTAATGAACACTGAAGATTAGGAATCTATTGATTTATTTATTCGTTGTCATCTTTATTATTAAGAATTAATGAACACTGAAGATTAGGAATGCATTGATTTATTTATTCATTGTCATCTTTATTATTAAGAATTAATGAACACTGAAGATTAGGAATCTATTGATTTATTTATTCGTTGTCGTCTTTATTATTAAGAATTAATGAACACTGAAGATTAGGAATGCATTGATTTATTTATTCGTTGTCGTCTTTATTATTAAGAATTAATGAACACTGAAGATTAGGAATCTATTGATTTATTTATTCGTTGTCATCTTTATTATTAAGAATTAATGAACACTGAAGATTAGGAATGCATTGATTTATTTATTCGTTGTCATCTTTATTATTAAGAATTAATGAAACTGAAGATTAGGAATGCATTGATTTATTTATTCGTTGTCATCTTTATTATTAAGAATTAATGAACACTGAAGATTAGGAATGCATTGATTTATTTATTCGTTGTCATCTTTATTATTAAGAATTAATGAACACTGAAGATTAGGAATCTATTGATTTATTTATTCATTGTCATCTTTATTATTAAGAATTAATGAACACTGAAGATTAGGACTCTATTGATTTATTTATTCGTTGTCATCTTTATTATTAAGAATTAATGAACACTGAAGATTAGGAATCTATTGATTTATTTATTCGTTGTCATCTTTATTATTAAGAATTAATGAACACTGAAGATTAGGAATCTATTGATTTATTTATTCGTTGTCATCTTTATTATTAAGAATTAATGAACACTGAAGATTAGGAATGCATTGATTTATTTATTCATTGTCATCTTTATTATTAAGAATTAATGAACACTGAAGATTAGGAATCTATTGATTTATTTATTCGTTGTCGTCTTTATTATTAAGAATTAATGAACACTGAAGATTAGGAATGCATTGATTTATTTATTCGTTGTCGTTTTATTATTAAGAATTAATGAACACTGAAGATTAGGAATCTATTGATTTATTTATTCGTTGTCATCTTTATTATTAAGAATTAATGAACACTGAAGATTAGGAATCTATTGATTTATTTATTCGTTGTCATCTTTATTATTAAGAATTAATGAACACTGAAGATTAGGAATGCATTGATTTATTTATTCATTGTCATCTTTATTATTAAGAATTAATGAACACTGAAGATTAGGAATCTATTGATTTATTTATTCGTTGTCGTCTTTATTATTAAGAATTAATGAACACTGAAGATTAGGAATGCATTGATTTATTTATTCGTTGTCGTCTTTATTATTAAGAATTAATGAACACTGAAGATTAGGAATCTATTGATTTATTTATTCGTTGTCATCTTTATTATTAAGAATTAATGAACACTGAAGATTAGGAATCTATTGATTTATTTATTCGTTGTCATCTTTATTATTAAGAATTAATGAACACTGAAGATTAGGAATCTATTGATTTATTTATTCGTTGTCGTCTTTATTATTAAGAATTAATGAACACTGAAGATTAGGAATGCATTGATTTATTTATTCGTTGTCGTCTTTATTATTAAGAATTAATGAACACTGAAGATTAGGAATCTATTGATTTATTTATTCATTGTCATCTTTATTATTAAGAATTAATGAACACTGAAGATTAGGAATCTATTGATTTATTTATTCGTTGTCGTCTTTATTATTAAGAATTAATGAACACTGAAGATTAGGAATGCATTGATTTATTTATTCGTTGTCGTCTTTATTATTAAGAATTAATGAACACTGAAGATTAGGAATCTATTGATTTATTTATTCATTGTCATCTTTATTATTAAGAATTAATGAACACTGAAGATTAGGAATCTATTGATTTATTTATTCGTTGTCGTCTTTATTATTAAGAATTAATGAACACTGAAGATTAGGAATGCATTGATTTATTTATTCGTTGTCATCTTTATTATTAAGAATTAATGAACACTGAAGATTAGGAATCTATTGATTTATTTATTCGTTGTCATCTTTATTATTAAGAATTAATGAACACTGAAGATTAGGACTCTATTGATTTATTTATTCGTTGTCATCTTTATTATTAAGAATTAATGAACACTGAAGATTAGGAATCTATTGATTTATTTATTCATTGTCATCTTTATTATTAAGAATTAATGAACACTGAAGATTAGGAATCTATTGATTTATTTATTCGTTGTCATCTTTATTATTAAGAATTAATGAACACTGAAGATTAGGAATGCATTGATTTATTTATTCGTTGTCATCTTTATTATTAAGAATTAATGAACACTGAAGATTAGGACTCTATTGATTTATTTATTCGTTGTCATCTTTATTATTAAGAATTAATGAACACTGAAGATTAGGAATGCATTGATTTATTTATTCGTTGTCATCTTTATTATTAAGAATTAATGAACACTGAAGATTAGGAATGCATTGATTTATTTATTCATTGTCATCTTTATTATTAAGAATTAATGAACACTGAAGATTAGGAATCTATTGATTTATTTATTCGTTGTCGTCTTTATTATTAAGAATTAATGAACACTGAAGATTAGGAATGCATTGATTTATTTATTCGTTGTCGTCTTTATTATTAAGAATTAATGAACACTGAAGATTAGGAATCTATTGATTTATTTATTCGTTGTCATCTTTATTATTAAGAATTAATGAACACTGAAGATTAGGAATACAATTCAACAAGATGCTAAGCATCCTGTTGAATTGTATTCCTAATCTTCAAAGACCTGAACATTTAATTATAAGGTGAAGTCTCCACTGACTGTGACTGCTTTAGGTTAGTGATTCCCCATCGCCCTCTAAAAAGCAGGTCCTTAAGTACCCTGATTAGAGCTGTGTACCCTCTATTTAAGAGACTGTGTTGTCATAACAAATAAGAAAAAATAATAGTAATTGTGACTGAAACTCTGTGAAAAGAACAATCTTGTAAAATCGTGACTAAAAAATGATAAAGGGGAAATAACTCTTTTCTTTTTTTTTCTTACATGCAAGCTTTTAGTTGCTTTGTTTATTATTTTCAGAATTTACAATAATAAATAAAAAAAAAAACGTTGAAAAAAAATCGAAACTTTTTTGTGAAAAAAAAAAAACTTTCTGTAAACAGGGGAAATAACTTTTCTTATTTTAAAAAATAAAAAGAGAATGACAATATAATTAAGTGAAATTTTGCATTTTATTGATTGACATTTATAAATGGTGATTTTTTTTCTTAATTTATCATTGTAAATTGTGAAAATAATAAACAAAGAAACAAAATGCTTGCACGTAAGAAAAAAAAAAGAAAAGACTTAATTACCTGATGGGACCGTGGACTGCTGCATTTTATATTCTCTTATGAATTTTTGATTTTCTTTAAACCAGTGAAATAACTTTCTTATGAATTTTGTATGGAAAAAAGGGGGAGAACCCTGGTTGAAAGGTGGCTATCAGACTGTATATGTTATCTTTTCTTGACAGGTAAACCAACGATGGAGAGTGGGAGGCATGAGAAATCTGGTGGTGAGCTGTGAAAAGGGCGGAGCGGTGCGTTGAGAATAAGACTCCATTGGTTCTATCGAAGCAATGGGTCTAAAGGTGGCGAATGTTACATGATTGACTTGAGGGAGCGATTTGCTTCCCATTGGGGAAGTTGAGACCCCCTTAGACCTGAGAAAGACCGGGTAAATATGCTAAGATTGTCTAATTGAATCCCAGACAACGGCAAATATCAAAAATACTTGAATTAAAATATATAGATATATATTTCTTTTATTCTTAAAGCCAGATATATATTTTATTGTTGAATGAGAATTGTACTGGCTAACCTAAAAAAAACACTTGTTCAGACTGGCTTTGTGAATGATAGGTTTTAATCTCTCAGGTCGTGGGAGGATGATTTCATTTTGGTCTCAGATTGCAAAACTCTAGACTATGGCTGAACTGCACACACACAATTTAGGTCTGGAAATCCCGAGGAAACGTATCGCTGATTGCTTGAGTGTCCACCTCCACCCCAACCTGTGACTTTACTATAAAAGCCAATACCCGGTCGAATACCGACAGATTGCGCCGAAATCTCAAGAAGAAATCAGCTCTCCAATACGCTCCACGACCTCCTCTCCATCCGCCTGCGTGCCATCCAGTGACGAAGAGAGAGATTTGCGAACTTAAACTGTGTTAATAACTGACGTTGTATACATGTAAAAAAGATCTGTAATTTTTGTGAAATTAATTTTTAGTAGATAGAACCCTGATTCGTCTGTCTTCTTTCTGGGCATGCAAGCTTCGCTTTTTGCTTTTAGCAGAATTCTATACAGAGGCGTTTAGAATTCAATGTAGAGGTCTCTCGGACAACTAGGCATCACGAGCCACAGTTTCTGAAAGAAGTCAGAGGTCAGTTGCTTGATCTGAGCTTGGAGACATGCTGCTTCTGTAGCGGTTCACTCGGTTACATTTTTTGGCATACTGGACTGGTTATTCTTGTTCTTTTCTGCATCTACACATCGCTAGGACATCTTGATTCAATTGACCGGTCTAAGTAGCAGACTGTGGAAATTAGATGGAATAGTCAAGCAGATGCTGTAAATGTTGTGGTAAAAAAACTATTGGAAGTCGTCATTGCCCTGGAACAGCTCACAGAAGTACAAAAAAATGCAACCACAAGATCAGATGCATCTTTAATTCGCAACTCGGTATTGTCGTTTCCGTTTCTTTTATTTCTGAACTTTTGGAAAACTATTCTCCCAGAAATCAATGATGGCCAAAAGTATCTCCAAGAAAAGGAGCTGGATTTGCAACAAAGTTCTGTCAGGCTGACGGTGTTGAGAGATTGCCTTCTTCAGAATAGAGAAAAGATGGTGGACACTGCAATAGACGAGCAAAAAAAACCTCTGCTCTGAAATGGGGATAAGCATGGAGCATCATATCCGCAAAAAGAAACGAATGGGTGGTGAATGATTGACTGATGCAGCACTGAGGTTTGATATTGAGTTGAGATAGAAAATGCTGTCTATCATAGACAGGTTGACTAAAGAAATATCTTGCAGATTTCAACAAATTCACAATCTTGCAAGTAAATACGCTTTTCTTACACCGTCAAATCTTCTTGATAATAATTATGATTGTCAGCTTGGTGAAGTTGACGAAGATATAGAAAAAGATAAATTCTTTGCTGAAAGGAAGGGATTACAGTATTTTTTGAAAGCTTCAGAAAAAGATAAAATCAATGGACCTCTTGAACTTTTGAACTTTATTATGAAGTTATAAAGTTTATACAGAGATACCACCTTGGGGATTCCATCCCTAATATTGTGATCTTGCTGCAATAAAAAAAAGTAAATAAAATGATTTTATCATTTAACATTTTCATTTAAATTTATATAAAAGAAAATGTTTTCTAAAATGGGTGACTTTCCATTTCTAAAATTTCATGCTTAAACCGAGCGATTACACACAAGGATTTCAAAAGGCACGGATAAAAGATGTTTTTTTTTTCTCTTCGCGAGGCTCGACCTCTTAATAATAACATTCTGAAGAAAAAGAAAAGAAAACTATATCGGACTATCCTCTCTTTTATGCAGCCATGTTTGTTTGTGAAAATTCGGACTTAAACAACAACAAAAAAGTAAATAAAAATTATTTCATCATTTCATAACATTTTCAAGTGTCCAAATGTTTTCATTTAAATTTATTATTATATTTGTTTGTGTAGGCAATTAATTTAATTTAACTTTTTTTAATATATTTTGAATTATACGTTTTTGTTTTGAAAAAAAAATATTTGGTTTCTTTTGCTTCATTTGCGTTTACATAATTCCCTTCAGATTAATGTTTACATAATTCACTTTTTTTTTAATTTTTATTTAATTTAACAATTTCTTTTCAATAATTTGAATAATAATTATTATTATTCAAATTATTGAAAAGAAGTTATTAAATTAAAATTAATAAAAAAAGGGAATTATGTAAACATTAATCTGAAGGGAATTGTGTTCAATGAAAATAAATATTTTGAGGGCTTTTGGAATACTGAAGGTTTTATTACCATGCTGGCATATATCAGTAGTGGGGGGGTGTAAAACAGGTAATCATATGCCAGCGGGGGGGGTCAAAACATCTAATTATATGCCAGCGGAGGGGGAGGGGCGAAAAATTTTACGACTGCCCCGGGCGACAAAAACTGATGCAGGTGTGAGCGAATTGATGACATAAGAGTGTCCCTCACCCATCACGAACAGCAGTAAATCGTTGGTTAGAGGTGTGGGCGAAAATCGAGTCGAATTTTAAAATAAAAAGAGAAATTGTTGTAATTAAGAAGATATTATTTTATTTATTTTCTTTTTTGAAGAAAAAGAGAAAGGAAAAGAGTAAGAGTGACAGTTGACAAGTGCAATTTGTTTTTTGTAGTTTATAAAATTGAGTTGGGTTCAGATAAAAAACGAAAAGTGATATTCTTGCGTATGTTTTTTATTGAATCAGTCTATTGTTGACTAACACGTTATATATGTTATTAAGAAAGAAAGAGGAATAAATAAGGAATTCCCAGCTATTTGGGGAAATGTCATGTCGATGGTCGTTGCGTGTTGGCAGACTGAGATGCAAAGAAAGTTATGTTTGGAGACGTGAAGGTTAATGAATAAGTGTTAAACATGAAGAAATGCAATGGGAGCCGTGGTTAATTGGCAATATGAAATAGGAGGTTGAAAAATGCAATGTGCACTGACCATAAAGTCATGAAGTTTGACTAAAGAATTTAACGGGACACAAGGTGTGTCTCCATGATATATCCTGTGGTGGGTGGCCGTAATAAAAGGATATTCAAGAAAGGTATTCCACCAGGGAAATAAATGGATAAAGAGGTTCTGAAGTAATAAAGAAATAGAGAAGTTTATTGAGAATATTTACAGAGACAGCATGTTACGTTTTTAAGTGTTCCCACCCAGGAAAGGCTCTCACAACCGGTGACCGGTGATAACGTTCTTTCGATAAAAAGTTCCGGCGATGAATTGCTCATCTCGCCATAACACCAACAACAAAAAGACAATTTCTCCCAAGAGAATTTGGCTTAATATCGTTTGCTTTTTGGCTTGGGGCTCAGCCGGTTAACTTTTCTTTTCACCCTTGTACTTTTTCTCCTCAATATCGTTTGAGTGGGTGGAGTTGGTGGAGAAGCTGGAACTCTCAAATCTGGAGTAAGTTCTGTTAAAAGAATCATACAAAACCTCTAGGGGCAGGTCATTTTCTTCTGCCTGTTTGTAGTCATCAGTGTGTTGAGGTCTTAGCTGATTTATATGCCTGCGACAGTCGAATTTATTACTTCTTACAGAATAGAGCATGTGTCCGATTCTTTTCATGATAATCCCCTCCTCCCAAAATTTTTTCCACTCCTGTAATTCAGGAAGAATATTCTGTCACCAGGTTTGTAAAACCTTGTTGGAAAATTTTCTTTTGTTGTTGTTACTCTGGTTGCACTTGGTAAAATTCTGTCAAATACAGATCTGATTTTCCGTGCAAACATCAGTTCGGCTGGTGACGAACCGGTATCAGTGTTTGGGTTCGGAGTTATCCTGTACACCGATAAAAATTGTTCAAGACTCTTCTCGTCAGTGTTCATGCCTTGGTTTTTCTTCAAGGCTCTTTTGAATGTATCGACGAACCTCTCTGCTAGGCCATTTGAACTTGGGTGGTAGATTGCCGTTGTTAAATGTTCAATGGCTAGAGCCTTGCAGAATTCAAATTCTTTGCTAGTAAATTGGGTGCCGTTGTCGCTGACAATAGTTTTAGGCACTCCAAAACGACTGAAGAGAACTCTTAGTGCATCTATTGTACTCATCGAAGTAGGGTGTTTGTATTTAAACACTTCTGGCCATTTTGTGAAACTGTCGACGACCACTAAGAAATAATGTCCATTTAAAGGCCCTGCATAATCGATATGTAACCGAGTCAACGGTGTATCAGTCTTTGGCCACGTGGTGCCTTTGCTGCTAGCTGACACCCTTAACACTCTCTTACGAGTTTTTCAATGTCCTGATCCATTCTAGGCCAATACGTATATCCACACATTAAAGCTTTCATTCTCGACATGCCTGGATGACCACTATGAAATTCTTTTAAAATTCTTCTCTGAAGCGTAGTCGGTATGACGACTCTGTCTGCGTACATCAAGGTTTGAGCACAAATGGAAAATGGTAAAATTTTAGGGTCTTTCTTTGATTTTCCATTTAGTTGCACCAACTTTTTCATTTTCACAATATTATCATCCTTTTCTGCTGCCTTATTTATTTCGTCTAGAGTCACTGGTAACTCTCTGATTGTGTTGCACAGTAATCCGGAGAGTTCTTTTTCCTCTGTCAATGCAGCTATTACTGTGTCTTCCAAAGGTTCAGCACACTGTTGGATGAGCCTGGATAGTCCATCTGCATGTCCGATATTTTTGGATGAAATGTATTCCATTTTAAAGTTATAATTTAGTAGAATTATGCTCCATCGTTGGAGTCTGTTCGCAGTGTGCGTAGGTATGCCTTTTTTAGAGCCAAAAATAGTCAATAAGGTTTTGTGGTCGGTTTGCAAAGTAAACATCCTTCCATGAATAAATCTATGGAATTTTTTAATGGCATAAATAATCGCCAAGCTTTCTTTTTCAATTTGAGAATAGTTTCTTTCAGCCGGCAAAAGTGATCTGGATGCATGGGCTATTGGCTTTGTTGATCCATCTTCAAGTTTATGGAGAAGAACTACTCCTACTCCGTAGTCACTTGCATCAATGATGCAACAATCAATTATTTCTGTGGATCAAAATGTGCTAGAGCTAAATCTGATAGCAGGCATTTCTAAATATCTTCAAACGCATTTTGGCATTCTTTTGACCAAATCCACTTTTGTCCTTTTTTTAACAAATCATTCAATGGTGCTCTCAACTTATGCATGCTTGGAATATAAATAGCATAATATTGAGCCAAACCCCAAAAAGATTGTAACTGGGCAACATTATTGGGTGCTGGCATCCTCTCGATTGCTTCTGTTCTCTGAGGATCTGGTCTTCTGCCTTGGCTGTCGATAATGTGACCAAGATATTTTATCTGTTTTAAAAAGAATTCACATTTTTCGGCACTTAACTTGAAACCAAATTCCGCAATTCTTTGGAAAACTGCTCTGATGTGTTCCTTATGTTCCTGTACATTTTTACTTTTGACAAGGATGTCATCCAAATATGCGATTGCAACATCTGAATCAGCAAGCATCGTATCCATTATTTGCTGAAATAGTGCTGGGGGCACTTTTAATCCAAAAAGAAGTCTTTTTAGTCGGAAAAGTCCTAGATGGGTATTGATACACAAATACTTAGAACATTCTTCACTGACTTTTACCTGAAGGTAAGCTTCCGATAAGTCGATTTTGGAGAAAATTCTACCTCCATTCAGCTTTGTAAAAATGTCTTCAGGAGATGGAAGTGGATAACTATGATCCATCAGACAGTCATTAAGGCCTGTAGAAAAATCGGCACATACCCGAATCTTCTTATTTTTCTTTTTAACATACACAGTGGGGCTCGCCCACTCAGAATAGTTAACTTTTTCGACTACACCATTCTTCTGTAGTCTTTTTAGTTCAATTTCAATATCTTCTTTTGAAGAAAAAGGCACATTTCTTTTTGGTCTAAAAACAGGTTTCACATTCTGTTTTAATTCAAAATTTACTTCAGTTTTGGTGCACACTCCTAATCCCTCTGAAAAAACTTTGGGGAATTCACTTTTTAACACTACCAGAAAATGGTCATTTTGTTTGGAATTTTTCTTTTCCAACGCTCTTACATTATTGCAAAATGAATTTATGGGTAGCTCCCATAAATCAAACAAAACAATCCAATCAATTCCAAAAAGGCAAGAATTTATTCCTTGGACAACTGAAAGGTTTGAGGAAAAAGTTTTCGATCCAAGAGAAACACTGCAATTAAATTCTCCCATGAATTTTAATCGCTCTCCGGAAACACCTTTTGCAATTTTTTGTGTTTTTCTCAGTTTTGGACCACCAATTCTCTTCCAGGTAGCTTCGTCGATAATTGATATATCGCTACCTGTGTCTAAAAGTAGCTTCACTGAGTGACCATTTATTTGTGTGTGAACGAATTTCCGTTTCCCTCCTTGTTTTATTTCTTCTTTGGACAAGACCACATTTACTTTTGGTTTCCATTTCCGTCTTTTGTCTTGCTTAGTTCGGCAGTGGGATGCCCGGTGTCCCACTAGGCCACATTTGGTACAAAGTTGGTCTTTATAAGGGCAGTTTTTTCTTAAGTGCGGACCCACACAACTCCAACATTCAAAACTTTTCCCTTTGTCTTTTGGAAATGTCTTCTGTTTTACTACCTGGACTTGGGATGTGACTTTTCCCTCTATCCTCGTAGTGTCCCTTTTTACATTTATCAATTTTTGACATTCTTCTGTCACTTTTTGCAAGTTCATTTCCGGGTCTTGCTCCATGATTGATAATATCCTTGACCTTAAATCCTTGTCCTTCGGTGCTGTCAGTCCCTGGATAAATATGTAGCACTTAAACATGTCCACTGATAAATCCTTTAATTTAAACAGTTCACACTGGGCATTGACTTTGCCCGCATATGTGACAATGTCATCAGTTTCGTCTTTTGACATATGAATAAATCTATGGAATTTTTTGGCATTCTTTTGACCAAATCCACCTATACCGTGTATGAAAAAGACTATCTCTTTCACCGAATATAACACACAAAATTTTCACCGTTTCAGAAAAAGAGATCTCTTCCGGTTTTTTAGGCAATATCAAATTCGTGAATTTAGTATTTTCTTCTGTGCCCATTTTTTTAGTAATAGTATTATTTTTTTCCTCATCCGACCACTTCTCGCATCGTTTTGTAAATATCGTTTCAAACCTACGATAATAGGCTGGAAAAGTGTCACCTTTTTCTGGGTCATATTTAAACTCTGAAAGTGAGTTCGCTATACCCTCAGCCGAAAACATCTGGATGCACCCTCCTTGGATTTTTCTGACAAAATCGTTTCACAAAATAAGCGATTATCCGTCGTTTGTTGTATTACAAGAGTTTCGAAACGTTCTTGTTGAATTAGCATTTGTTTTTGAAAATCCATTTGGGTTTTTTGTTGAGCGATTAAACTCTCAGTTAGCGTTTTCGTCAACGTCACTATTTGTTCCGATGTCATTTTCTTTTAAAATGTATCAATAGCAAGTTAACGTATACCACAGAGAAGAAAAGAAAATATTGTTCAAAACCAAGATGCTTATTTTCACAGAAAATTGTCAACACATAGGAAAGTTCCGAAAAAAAAAATCACTGTTAAAATAACACTTGACAAAATTTCAAGAGACTCTTTTTTCGTCGACTTCAGCAGACACAAGAAACTTTAAAAAAATTTTCTTTATTAAATAAACACAGATTCCTCAGTATTGTTCATTTGTTGGTTTTTTATCGTATTAACCAAATACAAAAAACACGTAAAAATATCTCTCATGAAGAAAGTCACAATTTACACACACACACACGTTATATAACGTCAACTCTTTGGGAGTGTAAAAAGAGAAAAACGGTGTTTAACTCGTCAATAATATAAAAATTATTTTTTACTTGCGTAAATTTGTGGCAGACACCAGTCTTTCGCTTTCTAACAAGTTTTTTCTTCAATTAAAAGTGAACTTTGTGAACAGCAATTTTCAGAATGTTCTCGGTTACGTGTTTTTTTTTTTGTTTGTTTTGTTTTTTTTTTGTTTTTTTAGATGAATTTACAGTTCGTATCTCATCTTCGTCGCCAGTTGATATATCCTGCGGTGGGTGGCCGTAATAAAAGGATATTCAAGAAAGGTATTCCACCAGGGAAATAAATGGATAAAGAGGTTCTGAAGTAATAAAGAAATAGAGAAGTTTATTGAGAATATTTACAGAGACAGCATGTTACGTTTTTTCAGTGTTCCCGCCCAGGAAAGGCTCTCACAACCGGCGATAACGTTCTTTTGATAAAAAGTTCCGGCGGTGAATTGCTCATCTCGCCATAACACTCCGTGAGTTGCCGAAGGAAGAAGGCATGCAGGAATATAAATATTATAAAGATGTAATGCAGATTTGTTCTCCTTCCAATCCGCAATGCATGGCTGACCCTGCACCCCATTAGCAAACAGAGAATCGCTGAAAATGATGCACCATGAAAAAGATCGGTCAAATCAGTGAGAGAAAAAGACTCTCGCTGAGATAACCTGAAGAATGGTTGCGAAAAGAAAATTAAATAGAGATGGAGTGATGATTTATTTTAGATTAGTCATGTGACATTTAAACTGTTAAAGAGAGAGACGTTGGTCAGAGAATAAAAAAAAAATAGAAAAAATGGAGAGGAGAGAGCAATTAAGGAGGTGGGAGAATTGCCTCTAAAATTAAGATTGAGGGGCGCAAATTCCCATCAGCCCAAGAGCAAGGAACCAGGTAGACCAGAAGTGATGAACTGGGTAGCACTCTGATGATAGGCTGGATTGCTCCTAACGTTTCTGAAATTTTGAGATGAGGATTGATTATTTGTATTATTTGGATTCATTGGACCACTGCAATGCTGCAGTGGTAATCAATAGAGCAGAATATTCCAAGAAATTGGCAGATTTAATAGAATCTGGTGGCTACTCTAAAGTGAAAAAGAATCTGACCTTGAAAACAGGGTTGTAGAATCGGATGGTATAAGTCCGACTCTTAGAATTCCTAGGATGCTGACTCCAACTCCGATTCCTCTGATATCTTCGACTCCGACTCCTTGACCCCTATGTGGAAATCTATTCTGCATGTCCACATACCAGCCTCCCACATCCATTCAGCAAGCATTTTATAAAAACTTTTCATGTATATTATTTTTTATGTTTAACGTTCACTTGTATGATGAATATATACTCACATATAAACTAAACCAGCTTTATAGAATATGTTAACAAAGGGAAAAAAATTTTACAATGAAATTTCATTATGCTCAAAAGGGGATATGATATTTAGGGAGAGGGAAAAATCTTCAGACCATGACATTTCGAAGCCAAACGCTTCTCATCAGAAGAGGAGAGTAAAGACAAATATTACACAGACAAGAAATTAAAAAAAACATATTGCCTTTATGGAAAGAGGATCAAAGGAAAACAGAAAACTGTACTGAAACTAAAGCCACTTGCAGGACTGTAAAAAAGTAATAAACAACGCAAGAGAGTTGTATACTCAGTCCGTTAAGTCCAAAGTAGCTGAGCAGCAGCTTGGTTCCCACCAGTTTGGGTAAATAGCAAACAGGATCCTGAACAGAAGCGTGTGCACTATCATCAATGGACCTGAAGTAATCTCGTCAGCATCATACAAAGCCAAACTCTTTGCCAATAACTTTGCAGCTAGTTCTACCCTATGCAACCAAGGCCACCAGCCCCCCCCCCACACCATATTTCCTCCTGTATCAGAAAACATGATATGCAGCATACAAATATCTGTGTGTGATCTTGCCAAGCTAATCAAAAATCTTGATTCCAGTAAAGCAACTGACCCTGACTGCTTTCCAATTATAGTGCTGAAAAAGCTTCAATCAGAACTAGTTCCCATACTTACAAAGCTGTTGAAGGGTTGTTTTAAGGAGAATTGCTTCCCAGCATCCTGGAAAACCTCATCAGTATTTCCTGTATTTAAAAATTAAAGTGACCGGTCATCTCTCACTCAGTAGAACCAATGAGTCTCCTGTGTGTCATGAGTAAGTTGCTGGAATCTGTGTTAAATAGAGAAGTAATCAATCATCTCAACAAAAATAACTTTCTTAGTGACATGCAATATGGTTTCCATTCTGCTAGATCTATAGCAGATATGCTAATGGTTATATCTCATAATATTAGCGAATCTCTCGATGGAGGCTTAGGACAATTGCTCTTAACATACCAAAGGTCTACTTCACAAGATTTCTAGCTACGGTATAGCTAGAAATGTTTTCTCAATTGTTAAATCATTTCTTTCTGATAGGTTCATAAGAGTAGTGGTTGATGGGCAGAAATCAGAAGCTCACAGTATTAATGCTGGAGTCCTTCAGCAGTCCATCCTGGGTCCAACTTTCTTCCTGATCTACATCAATGATCTTCGAAATCGCATCCTAAGATCATTCGTAGACGACGCTATCATCTTTGGCAACACTTCAAAGGCTGTAAATGAGCAAGTTCTCACTGATTCTCTCTCCTCTGATCTTGATCATGTGGTGCAATGGGGAAAGAGGTGGCTGGTTAATTTTAATGCATCTAAAACTAAGCTTCTATCTTTACATCATCAACGCTCTGATCTCCATCTGGCATCAATTGAAATGAATGGCTCTCGTCTTGGGGAGGCCTCATGTTTTGACAAGCTTCCTTATCTGAAATGGAACACGTACATCAAATCTATTGTCAAGGTTGCTGGAAAAATGGTGGGATTCTTCAAATCAATCCAGTAGATATCAACCTGCTGATGCAATTCTCCATCTATATAAGAGCCAGGTACGTCCAAGGATGGAGTACTGTTGCCAGAAAGGACTTGTCCTGCCTTGATAGAATTCAAAATAGACTTCGTAGCCTCGTAGGAGATGTCCTTTTCTCTTCTCTGTAACCTCTATCTCACAGAAGAGATGTTGCGAGTTTGTCTCTGATGTATCGTTATTTTCATGGAAAGTGTTCGACTGAGCTCCAATCTATGGTCCCCCCTTGCCAAACTTTCACGAAAAACACTCGTCTAGCTGTAAACACTATCAATAATTCCCCCCACTCTTTATCTGTGCCTAAACCTAAACGTAGATTCCATGAACAAAGCTTCTTTCTTAGAACTGCACGCCTGTGGAATTGTCTTCTGTTTTCCTGCTTTCTGGCTGACTACAATATGGTTGTCTTCAAGTCCAACGTGAACAAGTTCTTGATGAGTCGTTCCACTTAATCCAATTTACCAAATTTCCACTAACGATTACTACAATATTGTGTCATTGACTACTGTATACTCATTAACCTCATCCTCAAGTGGCCTCTGGGCCTTGATAAGTGGTGATCCTATGTAAAAAAAGAAAACAGGAAAAAGCTATAAAGGGCTATAGTAGCATGGGTTGTTTCTTATTGATTTAGACCCATTTTTTTTGCAAATAAGATTGTAATTCTAGATCGATCCCAGACTAATCCAATTTCCAAATTCCATTTGATTCAGTAACTGGATAACTTTCAGATTACAATCCGATTGTTATCCAATGTAATCTACAGTGATCCCACTCAAAGACAGAACTTTCATTGATCTTGTGTGACATCACAACCAAAACGAAAACAGCTGTCCAGACAGGATTTGCAGTGATCCGATGAAGTAGAAGCATTACAGCACAGTATAAAATATGATATCTCCAAAACTATACAAAAACTGCTTAATTGTGCAGTTGGTAAAACCAAACAGGAAAACCATGTAAAAAAAAAAATAAATTTATTGGACTTAAGGAGTCAGTCGGATAAAAAATTCAGCTAAAACCTCCGACTCCGCAACCCTGCTTGAAAACGGAAAGGAAGCTGTCACAGATCCTCAGTAAGAACAAGGACCTTATTCGACCTGCAAAATACAGCAGCTAGTTCAACATTACAACAAGCTACCACACCTATACGGCCTACCTAAGATTCACAAGGACGGTATCCCATTAAGGCTCATTTTCAGTCTCCGAGATCCAGTATGCCATCCATTGAGCAGATTCCTGGTAGATCATCATCGGCAAATCTCCATCATACGTCAAGAACTCAGCTCATTTTGTGGAAATAATAGAAAATGCTCCTATTCATTCCAACCAGATGGTGAGTCTAGATGTAGTGTGTCAGCTCTAAAAATTGTCCATCTGTTGTCCAACGCTACCCATCTGTCACAAACAGCAGCCTGGTGTCAACTACCCTTCTCAGCATCACTATATGAAGTCTCTCACCCTGGCTACCCGAAAGCTGCCCTTCCCTTTCTAAGCATCTCATTGATCCTCCCCCGCCCCCGTCAAGTGTCGTTGGTTTCCTTTGTACGTTTCTATTGTCATTGTCAAATCTAAAAAGCTCAATCTAAAAATACCTACAAATTCATTGCTTGCTACTTCCCATTTCTTTGTGTATTGTAGTAGCATTTCCTATTCTTTTGTCTATTGCACTCTCAGCACTTTGTGACTCAGATCTTCATAGGATCAACACCACTAAAGCCAAAAATGTGGTTGCGATATGTAGATGACACATTCATACTCTGGCCCCATCAGGAAGATGTTCAAACGTTACGAGACCATGTGAACTCGATCCGTCCAACTATACAGTTCACGATGGAAAAAGAACATAACAGCAAATTATCATTCCTAGATGTGCTGATAACCCTCACTGGTCAGAGGTTTATGTCATCTGTATACCGAAAGCCAACTTTCACTGGACAGTACCTAAACTGCAACTCCCACCATCCATATAATGTAAAGAAAGAACAACACTGAGCAAAAACAATATGTAGTAATATCAGTGCATATCAAGTGAAGATGCACAGTTTAAGAGAAACCCTCCACCGAAACAACAATCCAGAGAGCATGACATCAGCTCCAAAAAATCTGGACCAAACACAAAAAGACACGACTCAGAAACTCACCACAGTTTGTATACCATATATGAAGGGCTTGTCTGAAAAACTTCAATGAATATGTAATCCATATGACATCAGGACAGTATTCAGTAGGGATTCAACTCTCCGGAAACAGCTTGTGAGAGTTAAGCCCCTACAGAAAAAAATCATGACTAAGAACTGTGTATATGAAATCCCATGTAAATGTGGAGAACTATACAAAGGTGAGATGAGACCTGTTGTCCGTTGAAAGTACAGTTAGAAGAACATTGAAAAGCTGTAGTATGTGGATAGCTGACTATATCTGGAAGGAAAAGAGCAACCATCTACCGTTATGGGACAAAGTAAAAATTAGACACAGAGAAGAACGGCGGAGAGTAAGATGATTCAAAGAAGCAGCACATATGCTGGGGAATAACCAACTGCTAAACAGACCTAGTACTGAATTCAATACGATATGGGAACCATAAATAATAGATAATATATACAAGTAATAAGTAAAAACAATATATATATATAGTAATAATTAGTGATATTTACAACTAGAAATAAAAATAGGTTTAAGGCTCCAAAAATTTGTACCAAAATTGTCTGCAAGGACACAAGGTGCAGTGGTTAGAGTACTTGTAAAAATCAATTGTAAAAAGTGACCCAAAAATACAATTGCGAATTACTTAGGAGCTATATCTAGTCATAGCTGATGGAACAAAAGCATGTTACCCCGATAAAGTAAATAAATTCCGTCCCGATGTCAACAAGATACACCTGAAGAAGGTCGGAAGTTACATCGACCGAAACGTTGTGAAACATCACAATCAAGATGAGAAAAATTCAAATAATAAGAATGGGTTGCACCGGCGGGTTGTGGCATGCGCCATTCTCTCGGATGTACTAGAACATAGAAACCGAATGGGAATAGATAGAAGAGAAACTAAAGCATGTGTATCATGAATTTGAACCTTAAATCTTGATAAGATAAAACAAATAGAATTTGATAAAACAATGAATTAATTGAAGGGAATTTTAAAGCATTTAAACTGTCAAATTAGAATTAAATTCTGATGTTGTCTTGATACTTTTGTCAAGTGGAGTTTATAAAGGGGCGAAACAGCAAATTATTTGAAAGGAATTTTAAGGCACTTCAGTTGTATATATAAATGATTATGTATGTAATTTATATAAGCAAAATTTATCTATTTGTGAGTGTGATAATAAAATAAGTTTGTCTTACCGTGCAGATACTTATTTAATATAATTTTGAGTGAGTAGAGATCAGGATGTCCGATGGAAGAGATACGAGGAAAGAGATTGACTCCGAGTAGTTTAAAACACCTTTTATTTACAGAACGCCATCTTACCGGAAACCCCAGCTACCGGAAGTGTCCTTAACTGTCAAACTGCAGTAAATGTCTTTCGTATATATATGTATATATATATATATATATATATATATACATATATAACATTCCCCCTCCCAAGGTCCTTTGCTATTGAAATGACAGTTCACTTAACATATAATCTTGCATTCATCTGGGTTGACCTTGACCTTGATCAAATTCCTAACTCTGGAGTTGCTGGGTTTGGTGCTCCTGATCTTGGTTGATGCACTTGCTTGGGTAAACCAAATATTGTGTCAGAGTAAGGTTGTGCTGTTAGTACCTTTGAACGAGGTACTAGCAGTAGATCTTGGTGGTTTTGGCATATAGTTCTGCCATTATCCATCAGTACCAAGTATAACCTTGGTTGAGAGCAATGTTTAATCACTTTGCCTATCCTGGACCAAGTTTTCCCATCACATACTCTGATGTGATCCCCTATCTTTAGTGAAGGCAGCACATGCTTATTGCTGATATGCTGTTTTACCTTCTGCATGTTAGTTGGGGATGATCTGCAAAGATCATAACCATTATTTCTTATGCTTGGAAAAAGTGTTCTTAGTTGGCGGTTCAGCTGTTTAGCTGCTGGTGAAGGAGAGTTATTTTTGCCAGGTTTTGTACGTAAGGTTAGTAGAGCAAGATATGGATCGTCTCACGCCTGGAAATATTTGTGCAGTGTTTTCTTCACTGTTTGGATGATTCTCTCGACTAGACCATTAGATTGTGGGTATTCTGGACTGCTAGTTACATGGAAAAAATCCCATTTTGTAGCAAATTCCTTGTATTGTTGAGATTTAAATTGGGGCCATTATCGGATATTACCTGTTTGGGTATACCATGACTCGAGAAGATATGTTTTGTACAGGTTATTACTGTTGATGCAGTTGTATCAGTGAGATAGCTGAATGCAAAAAAAATTTTGAGTGGTAATCCACTACCATGAGATAATCTTTCCCCCCGCAGTCTGAAGAGGTCTGTACCAACCTTATGCCATGGTTGGTCAGGAATGTCATGCCATATTTCTGGCTCTGAACTTTGTTGATTACTATAGCGTTGACATGAATCGCAATTTTTTATCATGTCCTCTAAATAGAGGACATGGTAAAAATGATTTGTTCATGTTTAGCCAAAAAGAGACTGCCTAGCATTGGATTTGGTTTTCTCAATACCAAGATGTGCCTGATGTAAAATCCTGCACATTTTTGCTCACATATTGGTTGGGACAACAATTTGTTGACCCTTTAATAGTAGTCCTTCCTGGTATGTCATGTCATCTCTGTAATTAAAATATGGTTGAAGACAGGCGTTCAGATTATTCCGATGCTGTGGCCATCCTGACTTGATTTGCTGTTGCAGTTGTTGTAATGTTTCATCATTAGCCGTCTGAGTTATGAGCTGTTGTCGACGTTTGTCACTAATAGGTGTTGAAGAAATTAGAAAATTGACAAAAAAGTTCATTTCTTTGTCAGAGATTTCTGGATTGTTGTACTTTTGTGCTGCACGGCTGAATGTGTCAACAACGTGCATTAGTTTGCCCTGGGTGTATTCAATTTCGAAATTGTATTTCTGTAAGCATAATAGGAAACGTTGTATTATGGGTGGGGTTTTAGAGATTGGTTTTGTGACAATAGTTTTGAGAGGCTTGTGATCATTGTTTATTAGAAAGCGTTGCCCATATAAGAATTCATGGAAATGTTCACATGAAAATACTATAGACAACATTTTCAGTTCAAGCGGGCAATAGTTGCCCTCAGCTGATGTAAGAGAACGGCTAGCAAATGCCACTGGATCCCAGTTATTGTTGTGTTTTTGTTCCAATATAGCCCCAAGTCCAAGGGTTGATGCATCTGAAGAGACTCTGATAGGAAGTGCTGGGTTAAAGTATTTTAATGTTGGACTCTGTGTAACTAATTTTTTTAGTCGTCAAATAGCTTCTTTCTGTGGTTTATCAAAAGACCACATATCATCTTTTTCCAACAAGAGGCGAAGAGGTGCAGTTTCATTTGATAAGTTAGGAATGAATTTTCCTAAGCAATTTATCATCCCTAGAAAATGTAGGAGTTCTGTTTTGTTTGCTGGATCTGGCATGTTCATGATCGCTTTGCATTTTTACTTCATCAGTTAGGGATGTATCCAGAAATAGTTTACTTTCCAGCCATTAATTTTGACATCAATGTATTTTCTTTTCTTACATGGACTCTTTTTTTAGATCCAATGGTACTTATTCTTTCAGGCTTACAGTCTTTTTTCTTTTTGCATACCATTGATTTGTGACCTTTTTTTCCCCGCACTCATAGTATATTTTATTTGGATGTAACATTTTTTTGTGAAGTGATTTTTTCCACCACATGTTCTACAGTTTTTTTTCATATTGGACACGTTGTTTAACCTTTGTACTTTGGCAATTTTTTTTTTACTTCAATACCTGTTTTACATTCAGCAACTTCTGACATTTTTCAGGAAAATTTTGTAAAGTTGTCTAGTGTGATTATCCTAAAACAAATCTCTTTATCTTTAGCGGCTGTTAAACCCTGAACAAATATTAAACATTTAAACATATCTTCTTTGAGGTCTTTCATCCGGAATAATTTACATTGAGCATTTACTTTTCTTTCATAAGCAATAAAATCCTGCTCATCTTGTTTCACAATAATTAGACACTTATGACGCGTATAAAATTCTTGATAAAATATCTATCGTTTCTTTAAAAGAAATATCTTCAGGTTTCTTTGGGAGAATGAAATTTGTATACTTGGTATTTTCCTGAGTACCAAGTTTTTGTAACAGCAGAATAAGTTTTTTACTCGACAGACCACAACTGAATCTTTTAGAAAAAATATTTTCATATTTTCTAAAATACGATGGAAAAATCAGACCATTTGTTGGTTCATACAAAAATTCTGATAGAGTTTGCAATTCCTTCAGGTGTAAACTGACTATTTTTTTTTCTACTTGCCTCATTAATATGGTTTATTCACTTTGCTTTCATTGTTGTTCTTGTAAATATTTCATTTGCTTTTGTTGTGTTTGCAGGCCAACTGCATGGTTTTTTGTGAGTTCAGTTATTTGCTCCATATTACACTTTTAAGCACTGAATAAAACAATAAACATTAATTGCACAAAAAGTGCTGGATAAATTCAATAAATTTGTCTTATTTCATAACAATTTAGAAAAAATTTGGAGAAGAAAATACAACAGCGACTTTGAACAGACTGTCAGCACACACACACACACACAGCAGCATAAGAAATGTTCCTTTTTTTGCAGTCTTATTTATTCTTATTTTATTTTTTCTTATTAGAAGAAAATAAATTTGAAATGGATTAGCAATAAAACAAATATTTTTTCTTTTTTGTCAGTCTGAAACTAAACAGACTGAATTACGGTTATTTTTTTTTTTTTTTTTTAGAAAAAAAAAAACACTTTTTTGTGTGTCTTAGTTTTGTGTTGTCTTTTTGTGTCGTATTCTTTTTAAAATTTTCTTTTTCAGTTGGTTGAATTATTTTATCAGTTAAGTTTTTAGAACTTATTTCTGTCTTTCGTTCAGACTCGATGTTTTTTTTCTTTCTTTCAACCATGTGTGTTCCTGAATTTAGTTTCACATTTTTTTTCCCCTATTGAGTTCTTAGAAGATTTTGTTTTTTTCTCCAAAGTATTATATGCTCATTTTTCGTCGCCAAGTGATATATCTTTCTTTAGATAATCATAACACAGGTCATTCACTTAGGAGTAATGCAAAGGTTTATTTACATGTCGAGAGTCTGTTTCGATGGGAACTCTCTATTTCCTGGAGGAGTATTTCTACATTGTCTGTATATTACTGTACAGAGGGGTGCCATTATAAGATTGTCAGTCTGTTTTTTTTTTTCAATCTGATAATAGTTTTTTTGTTCTAAAGAAATCCTAAGGAAAGAGTTTGTTAATAACTAATGAAGCCAGACAGTTACACAGAATTTAGATTCAAAACCAGATTATCGCTGAAAACTATAATTCAAGGGAGAACTATCTATTCGGTCTCCCCAGGTGTTGTATGTCTAAATGGTCGACCAACCAGGCAGTTATAAAACAGCGATAAACTAACAATCAGGGGAGAAAAAGAGTGGGGGGTTGGTCGTCACTGGGGGACCTTTAAAATATATAAAGAAATAAATAGACAAATATATAAATAAATTATTAACTTAAGCATATATTTGGTTGGAGAGAAGAGACAGGGAAAGAGGGGGGAAGGAGATAATTGAAGAGGGTATAGTTAAGATAGAGAAAGAAAACGAGATTCAACCTATAAAGAGAAAGACTAATCTCCGAAGAAGGGAATAGTGATTTCAAAGAGACGGTGGTTGGAATTAGAGTTAAATAAAAAAAAAAAAATAAAAAAAAAACATTGTGTTTTAGAAATAGAGAACTTCACTTGGAGCAGGGCACATTAGTTTTTGGGCTATCAGCCCACGAAAGAGTAAAGTGAAAAGAATGACTTTCCTCCTAAGAAAATTAATTGAAGAGTGATTTCAGTTGATAGATTCTGCATTCAAAAACATTTTGTTTTTCTTAAATCCGAGGGAAGCCCCGAATTTTACTAATACTTTTTTTTTTTTTTATGTACAAACTGTATCCAAAATGATTTTATGCAATAATTATTTTTGTTTATAAGAAATGATCTCCAGAGTTATTATTGATTGCATATTGGTTTGAGAGTAACACAATTGATTTCAGATCTACCCAACGCCATTTTGCAGCTGAGAAAAGCAGCATACTGCCATTCACCAGAGCACCTACGAAGGATGAACTCAACGGCAGCATCTGACAATGAACGGCTTGCTGAAGATAAAAGTGTTCCCACACACACTTTGGGCACACAAAATGTGCACGGCCTTGAGTATCAGAGTTGTAGTTTCCAATATTCAGTAAGCATCGGGTTACATTTTGAGTGTAGTGTTTTCAAATAATAGAACAAACAATATAAATTAAATATCTCATGAGAAAGATGTTATAGTTTGCTTGAAGCATAACGCATAGTGTGAAAGGAGTTGTGTTTGAAGACTATACGTTTCTTTTATCCACAGATGAAGAGATACTACTGTCGAAAATTCAGGACATCAACACCTATCTTATGATGTTGGTAAATAAACGTAATATAATTGAAAATTTCTAATATTGTCATTATTTTATATACAAACTTGTGCCCACCGTGTTTCCTATGGACTGCATTGATATAACCTTCAAACAATTATTTTCATAAATATCTTACGTTACTTTGTTGCAGGTGAAATTTTGCATTCTGGTAATTCTCGAATTTTAAATATTAGTATTAGATGATGGAATTTTTGCACAGTGAACTGACTTATTCATAGAAATCAGAAAGTTGTCAAATGGATACATTCTTCAGTTAATGGGAAAATTTGACACAAATCATTCAGTTTCAAAAATTTTTATTCAACAACTGGATACATTGAGATGTTGCATAGGGAGTACATATTGGGACATTATATAACGGGAACTCAGAACAAGGATAATGACATTGATGACAATACTGAGGAAGAGACATTTATATTCTTGGTACATCATACAAACGATGTACCAATGACTGTGATGATAATTCTTTTATCATATTATAAGACGGAGCTGGGACATTTATACAGTTCTTGTTAACACAAAGGATGGGGAGATACATTACTTGAGGGGGGAGTCATACAAAGTTCATTAAAGATGACAAAACACATTTACCTTATTGATTGTAAGGATGACACAAAGACAAAATATTACATGATTTCTTTATTCATCTGTCAGCTGATTGATGATGTCAGGAATTCAAGCCTTTTTGACTACATGGTCTACTCTTCTCCCCCTTCGCCTCTAAAGGGATCAGTTCCGTTAAGTCGCTCCCAACTCTCGTCTCTAACTATTACTGTGATTGTGATCTTCTCATCCTCTAACTTCGAACCCTCGATTTAGTATATTGAGAACCTCTTTCGTTTATGACGTCAAAGACCTATTGTCAACCAACGTGACCTTCTCTCACGCGGATTCTACATATGTCCGTCCAAACACACTTTTTGCAACAAAGAATTTCCAATTTTAATTCAATATCTAACCTATTTTTAATTCATAAACTCGCATTGTCCATTCTTTTAACTGACATATTTAATATCCAGTTATTCTGAAAGAATAGAAATCACTCCTTTTCTGACAGAAATAATATCCAGTTATTTCTAAAAGAATTAACAATCAACTGCATTCCTCGGATTTCAATTATCCATTATCTTTTAACACTTGCCTACACGGTTCGATTCTAGTCTTTTTCTAATATCATTTTAAAACTTATCTAGTTTTGCTTTCTTATTTACTGTTTTGGGAACATACACACCCTTATAACTGCTAAGATGGACTTGTCCATTAGGCATATAATCAGCAAGTCTAGAACGCTCAATGAGAGTTATCCCGGATGTCGTACAGAGACGAATCCCCCACGAACTTACTAACCTTTTTTCTACCACTAACCCTTGCTTGATATAAATGTTCTTCTTATTCTCACCAAGTCGTTGTGTTCCTACTTTCATCTTTTCCGACTCCACTACACTTACATGAGAAGGGGACAGCCCGTCTCATGTAATAGAGAGTCAAAGTTTATAGACTGATTAGAAAAAGAAAACAAATGGATGGGAGAAGGAAAAGTGCGGTTGAAAAAGATGAACGTGTAAAGTCGAAGATGAGAAATGGCTGTCTATAGCTTGTGTGTAGAAAAAAAACAGAAATGCATGTCAGGGGAGATAAACGTGTGGCCCCGCAGTGGCAGAAGAGACTCTTTAAGCTGATGTCAAAACAGGGAAAAAGAAAAACGATAATAAACGACTTGTGTTAAAAAAGAAAAAAAAGCAGAGTCAGATTTATTTATTTTGGTTTGTTTGTTCCTTTTCGATGGTGCTTGACGGCATAGGAGTCCAAGAGAGGTTTAAACTGTAATAAACAGTTACAAAACTAGGAATTCAGTATACAATGAGCTGTAAAACCTGATTCATAAAAATCTCAGTATTTTTAGATTATGATTGCTACTTTCCCACCCTCTTGATGTGGTTGATAATAATTCATAGCTTATATTCTTCAGTCATGATGTTCCTTTCAAAGTCATATATAAAAAGTGTAAATACAATACTGCATTTTTTATTGATGGAATTTAGTTTTATGTACTTGAAAACATCATTGCAATCTGTATAAAATTTTATTTAATTTGATATACACCCAGCCATATTTTATTAATACTTTCTATGAATCATATCATGGTAGCCATTTTGGATTTTTCAGTTGCCACCTTGGAGTTTTCATGGGGTGATGGTGACACAATGATAATGTCCATCAAAATAATATTAAGCCTCACCCATTATTTGCTTAGCTGTTTTTATGATGTTTCTACTTAAAGCCGTTAAAATGAAACTGAAATATGCTAATTAGTATGCTTATTAGTTACCAAGTGAGATGGTTGTAAATAACGCCAACTGAACCATCATGGTATTATGATATGTTCAAAATTTCATCATAATATCTTAAAAAGATCTGAAGATACAGTTTTTTAAAAATGAGTTAGTCTGTAAATTGTACAAATTTCCTACTATTTTCAGTCACAAGTTCATATGCATTTGAATAGGACTGACTTAAGGCAAAATGTCCAGTGAATCACACATTTGAATTGTCCAGTGAAATGTCCAGTGAACTGCACATTTTTTGATACTTTGAATGGTCATAACTCAAGTTCTAATGGTCCGATTTTAAAAAAACTAAAAACCATATTTCTTTGTTTTTCATGCTCTTTTCAATGATGCTTGATTTGAGTTTATTCAATCTAAAGAGCAATTGATGCGACCTGTATGCTAAGCCGAGAATGACATCTTCCAGAAGCAATTCTGGAAAAACTAGAAACTCCATAAGATACACATAATTTTTAAATTCAGTTTTTCCTGTAATCAGAGTTTTTTTTTTCTGTCTGTTTCGATTTACTCAAAACCGCACACACCTCGTCTTCTCATGTATCGTTCTCTTCTTCCTCTTCTACTTCTTTTTTCTTCTCAGTCGTCAGAAGCGTCGTCTTTGTCTTGACTACGTTTTTCCTTCTCGCTTCTTGCTCACAGTGACCCGTTTTTATGCTAAGCTGAACTCTCGTGTGTGCGAGAGAACACGAGATTTTGCGTGATTACTTGGCAATATTAACCGGCCGCCGCCATCTTGCCATTTTTCTTTGAACGTGCCCGCTTTGCAGAATGCACACCTCGAGCGTTTGTCAGGTAAGCCCGTCTGTTCGCAATTTATTACACATTTCCTGGATGAATAAAATCTAAAGCTACAAAATATATTTGACTTCAAGGGAAATCTGTTTCTCAGCCAGTACTAAAAGGGTCATTCCGTGTCAAATCATCCAGAAATATGGGATTTTGACACCCATACTCTCAGATCTGACTGTAATTTGCACTGCAGAGAGACAATATAGAAACTAAGAAATCATGAAAATTTGAGCATGTAATTTCAAGCAGTTTCCGATTTAGAGCATTTTTCGTTTTGACCAAAGCCGCATAATGCAACGCCCGGGCGACAATTTTATGATGTCATTTCTGTGAGTATTTTCTGATTGAAATTCACACAAGTAAGTTTTTTGACCCAAGGAATCCAAAAATGGCATGAGATTTGCTCAAAAATTAAGCTTTATAGGGGTTTTTGATTTTTTTCAAATGTGCCCCAAAACCAAGTAAAAAAAGGGTGTGGCTGGCATGGTAACGCATTATTTTTTCATATATTTATTTCAAACATAATAAATTGTCTTTGCACCAAAAATGGTTAAAAGTTCTTGCTTTATTGAAAGTCTTGTATATTTTCAATGATATTGAAAAATATTCCGTCCCCCTATTGGATGTGATAATCAATTTAGAAATTTGCTAAACTTATGTCACACCTTAATTTTGGAATAAATTTGCAAGTAAGTTAGATGCTAAAACAGTTAAGTTCTGGTAACAATTTCAACGACCTAGTAGTTTTCAAGGTTAGTTGATAACACCAAGCCATGATAAAAGTATGCTTTTTTTTTTAATAAGCCTTTATAAAGAAACTAATAATAGGATAGTAAAAATCTTAAACTTCTAGTTAGTACTAGAAGTTTAAGATTTTTACTATCCTATTATTAGTTTCTTTATAAAGGCTTATTAAAAAAAAAAGCCAACAATTTTGATTAAGAAACTTCTTCAGAAATTTTTTAACTCTCAAAAAACCATGGTGGGCGAGGGGCCCAACTTTTTAAACTTTTGTCTATATCTTCCTGAAAACGCGATTTAGTATCAAAAAATCATAAATTTACAAAATAATTTTTCTCCAGGGATGTCCTTGAGAGTAACCTCTATCAAATTCTTCAGAAATTCCAAAATAATAAAAGTGACCTAATATGATAAAAATAATTTTTTCAAAGTCACATAAAAAAGTTGACCATGACCATTTATCTGAATTATATCAAAAGCATCATTTTAATTTTTTTTTAATTTTGACAAAAGATTTGTCTATCTTATGGCAGTATATATTCCAAATTTCATGATGGGCATTCCACTACAAGAGGTTTATAGAAGTGGGCAAAATTCAAAATTGGCAGCACGTAGTACCTGCTACTTAATATAAAAACATTTTGATATTTCACAATATGGTCAAGTTTGATATCTTTGTAAAGCTATTTAAATGCTGATTAATATTTACACCATGGTCATAAAATCAATAAAATATTTCTGTTGATGAAACTGAATTTTTTTCATTTTTTTTTTTTTTTATGCAACACAATTTTGTTATAGAAAAAAGTGATAATTAGTGTTGGGGCAATTAATCAGAATCAGGAAAATCAAAACTTTTTGAGGTATTGTAAACAGAAAATTAATAGCCTGATTTCCAATTTCAAAAACGATTCTGAAAAAAAAAATGTTAAACTTTTCCACTGCTGGTACTAAAAGATAAAATGAGGAATATTTATTTTTAAGCTACCAGCAAAAGTAAAACAAATATATGATGGGAATTTATTTTAGCTGTGTAGGAAAAAAAACAACTATAAAACATGACCTTTTGATTTCTATCCAGTCCTTCAGCATTGACAAATCTAACAAGAAGGTGCTAAAAGGTCTTAACTTTGGTTTTTTTGTTTGTTTGTTTGTTTTATTTTTTCAATAAATTAGTGGACTGAGTGAAAATTTTTTCACCTCTACACTAGACAAGTTTCTTTGATTTTTTTTTTTTTTTAGCTGCTGTCTGTTTATTGGTTGAGGCTGCTGCCTGTTTACTAGTTGTAAAAACAAGTTCTAAATATATAGCAGGTGAATGAATGAAGATAAAAAGCAGTAAAAGATTATCAAAAATTATTTTTGCTGAAACCGTTTTGCCAGTTGAGTTTCTCTTGGAACTGACAAGGCACACAAATACAGACTAGAAGATTGGAATTTTGCCAGTCACCATAAAAATGTAAGTTGTATTTTCATGCAAATGTAGAATTTAAGTAGATATTTTTACTATATAAAATTACTACTTATCATTATTATTATTTTTTAAGTAAGTCTTTTACTGAAGACTCTCATAAACAAAAGTGGTATTCTACATTTTATTTTAAAAGATTACACATGAACACTGAAAAACTTGAAGAAATATATCAATTCTTTTAGAATTTATTCACATGTAAATTTAATTTAAAATAAGCCTTACATTTCTTAGTTATTATAGTGTTTTAGGACAGTTAATAAAATAACTTTGGTATGTATGCATAAATCGTGCTATGTTATTTAAAAATTCATTTTTTTTTTTTTTTTTTTTTTTTTTGATGAGGAAGAGACTGCATTTTATAACTTTTCTTCTTCCACCTAACAATTTAATAAACAAAAATATTGTAAATTAAACTTAAAGATCCTATGCAAAAAATATCATGGTCCGTATTTTGCATGAATACCAATAAATTTATAAATTCTGGGCGTTTTGACTTTTTAAGAGATTATGTAAGGTTTTATGAGATTTCCAGTCGAACTTAGGGTTAATGGTAAAAAAATTAAATTTATCTGTGAAACTCGTCTTTCAATCTAAATTTTAAAATAATACGGTTTTTTTGCTTTTCTATTCTGCCAAGTTTATTCACCTAAAAAAATAGAATCTACTTTTAAAGGAATTCAGTTTAACATGTAACCATGGAAGTAATTTTATGTGTATATAGAAGAAATTTTTCACAAAAATTCAGTGGATGATTTTGTATGCAAACAGTGGTTATCAACCATTCTACAAACTCTATAATAATCTACAGAGGAATTCATTGAAACGTTCCATGTAGGCCTTCAAACATTAACGAAGCATAATTCCATTGCCAAAGCACAGTCAAAGTTTACTTCTGATAGAAAAGGTTCTTTGAAGGTTGAAGTTTTAGCAATATCAGATTTTTCTGAGAATTATCCATTTATTTTGCTAGATGTGTCTCAAGGATTCCACTTGAATAATAAAGCTACATTGCATCCATTCATCTGTTACTATAGAAATAGAATTGACCTTGAGCATATTAATTTTGTAATATCTGATTGTCTCAAGCATGATGTAGTAGCTGTCTATTTGGTTCAAAGAAAGTTTACAGAAAAATTTAAAAGAAATTCTTGATTTTGATGCCCAAAAACTGATTTATTTTCTGATGAAGATGTTTCAGACTATAAAATTTTTTAAAATTTTATCAGTTTGTGTAACCATAAATCTGATTTTGGTATTGATGCACTAAAGGAATGGCACTTATTTGCTAATTCTCATAGGAAAGGACCATGTGATGGATTACATGGCACTATTAAAAGATTAGCAGCAAAAGCTAGTCTGCAGCGACCCTATGATGCAAGGCAGCTGTATTTTTATGCAATAAATTTATGCAATAAAAAATATATCTGGAATACATTTCTTATATTCCTCAACTTCAGAATGGACAAAGGAAGCAAACATTTCAAAGACAGATTTAGCAATTCCTCCACGATTATAGGAACACAAAAATTACATACTTTCATTGCTGTCTCTCAGAGAAAAGTGGAAATAAAAACAGTGTCAGCACAAACGAAAGGAAGATTAGTTCGAATCACAAAACAGAACAATATGGAGTTCGAAGACATTAACGGATTTGTGACAGAACTTTATTAGTTGAATTGGTGGTTAGGATGTGTACTTGACAAAAATCCAGATAATGGTGAAAGTGACATTTTTACAACCAAATGATTCCTCTCCATCTTTCTATGATCCGTCACATCCAAATATATCAATTTTGAAATATTCTGATATTCTTAGCTCACTTGATCCAATAACTGAAATAAAAAACTGAATTAAAAAAAAAAAAAAAAAAAAAAAAAATGAGATAAAAAATGCATAAAATATTTTAGAAAGATTTTAAAAGAAAAATCTAAATATTTTAAAGTTCATTATTATAAAAAATGTTTCAGTAAAACAGATTTTTCATTTTTGAAATGTATCACGATGAACACAGATTGATTTCTTGTGGATATCATGCCAAATGTCAAAGAAACTATTTACCATCGGCATCAAATGTTACTTATTTATTCTTTTGATACTATAACTTTTTCTGTATCAAAATCTGTGTTGTAATAGTAAAAGTATGAAAGTCATTCTAAAACAGTTTGATTTCTAGAAAAATATTATTTTGACTTCACAACTCAAATGTGCTCAACATGTCAAGAATTTTTTAGAACATTCATTTTTAAAGTTTTTCATCTAAAAAGTAATCATAAACAGAAATTTGTTCACCGTTGAGATCACATATATTTTATGTTATAATTAACGCTTAACACCCTTCAAAATTCTTTTTTAATATATCACTTTTTTCCATAACAAAATCTGTGTTGCATTAAGAAAGAAAAAGCAAAAAAATAAAAAATTCAGTTTCATCAACAGATATTTTTTTATATTGATTTTGTGACCATAAATGTATATATTAATCAGCATTAAAATAGCTTCACAAAGATATCAGACATGACGACATTATGAAATATCAAAATATTTTTATATGAAGTAGCAGGTACTACATTCCACCATTTTGAATTTAGCCCACTTCTTTAAAATGCTTGTAACAACAGTTCTAGTTTAAAAAAAAAAAAATTAAATAACGCTTCAAGATAATTCATGTAAAAGGTCAAGGTCAACTTTTTATTATTTGAATTTGAAAAAAATATCCCCAGATAAAATTGTAGATCTGTCCAAGTACTTTAGAATGATATATGAATGAACTTTGTAGGAGGCTTATAAACAACAGATATCGTCATTTAAATTTGGTCACTTCTTCATAAAAATTGACATTTTTGTAAAAAAGTTAAGGTCATATTTCAGGAACTCTTTGATCTTTAGATGTGTTACAGGTGCCATTCAATTCCTTTCATGGAGATCTATAAGTGAAGCAAATTTGAAAAATATCCGTGTTGGATATATTATTTGCATCCGGGGGGGGGGGGGGGGGGATCAAATTTGTTGGTTTGACACAGAATGCATCATTTTTCTTAAAATCACAAGATTTCTTGGCTTGACCATACTTCTTCTCAAAGCCACTGCACATCAACAAAAATGCAAATAACTGCTAATTTTTGCTTATATGTGATCTTATTCTTAGAAAGTTAAGGAACACAGGATATAACAATGTTTCAATTTCTTGTGTTTCGCAGGGTTTATACACGTTTTTAAAATTCTGGTCAAGTTGACCCGCCCCCTCCCCCAATACCCACTGCACTCCAGGAAAAAAAACATGTGGTCTTGTAAGGGTTAAAAAAACAAATCCTAGATTACCTTATTGGCTCCCCATGAAAAAAGTGAAAATGGTACCACAAAGCCCCAAATATTCATACCTACACTACGCTTACTTTACAAAACATCCTTAAACTACATTTCCAAAGTACTTGAGAATTTTGATTAAAAACTAATCAAAAATTTTTTGAAACTGTTTGTGTGAAAAAATAAGAAACCAACTCACATTTCTTATAAATGTAGAGCAACTAGGTTCTAATTTTCTTTTTCAACTTTCTTCAGAAAACCAGATGACTTACGAGGCTTGCTCCATTGGTGTTCAACTCAATTTGGAGTGTCACAAGTTTGACTATAACCGGTCCAAGGGACTTGAGAATTGACATTGTTGTGGAGAGCTGGACTAAAAGAAAATAATGGTGAATTATCAACTAGTGGTGGGACGATTAATCGGAATCGTTAATCGTAAGAATCATGTATTTTGGGAGGCATCGGAATCGCATCGTTAAAAAATACCTTAATTTTCCGATTCCTTCATTACGATTCTTTTAGTCTGATGTTGAAAAAAAGAAAAAAATTCCTGATATTTCTAACCGCAAGAGAGAAATGTCGCATGTTATAAAAAGAAACCAAAGAAATTCATTATTATCAGGGCAATGCTTAGTGCCCCTCCATTACAAGGTTCATTCATTCAGATCTATTGTGATCAAAACTACATAAGAGTTAACTTGAAAAGAAGTATGCAGGGCTCTACATTGCGAGTAAAAATTAAAAAAAATATGCTTATCTTTTTGGCGACTTTTTTTACTGACAAATCTTCTAATAGTGAATGAAAATGCTTTTTCAACTTATATTTTCTTAAAATAAAACGAGCAAAGTCAAATTATTTAAACAGTAAAAGGTTTAATAGAACAATATACTTTTTTTTCTTTTTTTAAAAGAAGGCTTTTGAAAGAAATATCTCTAAAATGAAATTGATCAAGTTGTATTATTTCGCAAAATTTGGACAGTAGTCGGCTTCTTTTGAAGTTTCAAAAAAACCAACCCCATACCTATCTCTTCCAAACCTAAAGTTATTAAATAACCCCTTCGTTAATTTAAGGGTAATTAATTCAATTCAGTCAAGTTGTTTTTTTTTTAAATTTCATTGAAATAAAATCCATTTTATAAATTTTTTTTCTCCAGAAAGATAAAACCCTGAATTTGATTATATTAAAAGCAGAATAATATAATCTTTTTTCTAGAATTTTAAATTGAAAATTAAAAAAAAAGTGTTTGCCGCAGTTATTTGCCGAACGAAAAAGAAATTAATATATATTTTTTAAAAGGTGTTGTAATCAATTAATTTTTATGTCTAAATAATATTTACGATTAATTAAATAATTTCATTTTAAAAAGTATTTATAAATAGAATTTTACTTAAGACTTAGCAATATTGAACCGCATCAACCATGTCAACCAAAAAAAAAAAAAAAAAAAAATCAAAAGAAAATGCATATTTGCATTTCATTATGTAAACTTTTATACATTGGTTTCAAAAATTAAATTCTATAAGTTTTTTTTGTTAACTACCGGTTGGTACAATTTACCACCCCATCCCTTTATATTTTTTTCTTTTTGTCTTTTTTAGCGGATTATTTTCAATTAATTATCCAAATAAGTGACTAGCTTTAAAACAAAATTTAATAGTAATTTATTTGTTTACAGATAAACTGAATTTTCTAATATGGCCTCAAAGTCCAAAAAAAGTCTTGCATAGAAACTTTTTGAAGTTGAAGATCATGAGTTGAAAGCCATTTGCAAAGTCTGTCAAATTAAAATATCGCGAGGAATAAAACCATCTAACATGACCACAACCAACATGTTAAAACATTTAACTATGAAGCATCCAAATGAATTGGAGGAGCAAAATAAAAAAGAAAAGGAACAAAACATTATAAACTAGTCACTCAGAGCAGTTTTATTAGTGAGGGTCGAAATCGCAGTGTCTTTTTTTTTGCCTAAGTCACCAATTTTTTTAACCTTCCTTAACTTCAAAGAGTAAATACAATATATACAACTAAAAAAATAATTTTTAAAAATGCTGATTCTATTCATGAAAAATTCTTTTAACTAGAAATTAAAACTTAGGTAAAGATAGCTGACTGACAGCAACAGGAGCACTGGTTAACTACTGAACCACATGGAAAGGTGTGGGGGAGGAAAAAAGGAAATTAAAGGATGATAATAAATTATGATAACCGTTTTTTAACTCCTAAAATTTACTTCTTTAAAATTTTAGGCAGCATTCCCCGGCGATTTTAAAGCACTCTCTCTCTCCAAAAAAAAAAAAAAAAAAAAAAAAAAAAAAAAAAAAAAAAGATTTAATTTTTAAGTTTGAGAAAGATATCCAAGGCTTTTGACAGGGTATGGCATGAGGGTCTCCTCAGGAAAATTAGATCATACGGTATCACTGGTAGAATACTTAACATAATTAAATCCTTCTTAGATAAGAGAAAAATCCAGGTTGTCCTCGACGGTCGTACATCTAAACAATATGATATAAATGCGGGAGTGCCCCAGGGACCTCTGCTGTTCCTGATATTCATAAATGACCTCCCCGGCAAAATTGCCTCTGAGATGGGTATATATGCTGATGACACCACACTCTATAGCAGGCACGACAGGAAAACAAATGAACATATATCTAAAGTAATGGCAGAAACACTAGAGGATGACCTCCAATCTGTAGTGGAATGGGGACAAAAATGGATGGTCACGTTCAATGCCACCAAGACAAAACTGGTTTCATTCAATAATTACAAGAAACCTTCTCTACCACCTATAGCAATGGCCAACGACTCTTTATCTGAGAGTACGTCTCTCAAGCTCCTTGGCCTAACATTCACAGGAAACATGAGCTGGAACAATTACATCGAGAGCATTGCCAGGGCCGCTGCGAGGAAGGTGGGCTCTCTCTACCGTGCTAGAAAACTTCTAACACCCGAAAGTATCCTGTACCTCTACAAGGCCACTATTCGCCCATGTATGGAGTATTGCTGTCATATTTGGGCTGGTGCATCAGCTACTAGTCTCTCGCTCCTTGACAGAGTTCAAAAGAGAGTCGCAAATCTGATAGGCCCTAAACTGGCATCTAAGCTTCAGCCTCTGTCCCATCGTCGAAACGTTGCATCCCTCTGCCTGTTCTACAAGTATTATAATGGTGAATGCTCTGAAGAACTGCAAGCACTTGTGCCCCCACGACGTGAACACCCTCGACAGACCCGACAAGCTGCAAAATCCTACCCCCACACTGTAGAGATCCCTAGATGTAAAAGATCTTTCTACTCCAGTAGTTTCTTCCCCAGAACTGCTAGACTTTGGAATTCCATTCCAGGTCACTGCTTCCCCAACTGTACTGACATGCATAAGTTCAAGTGCAACGTGAACCAACATCTCGCTGCCCTAATCCCTACATAGTACCCCAGTAGATGTTTCCCCTGATAGTAGCCCCCTACACCAAAGTGGCAATGTGCTTTGTTTGAGGTGAAAATGTAATAAAAAAAAAAAAAAAATTAAAAAAAAAAATAACCGAATTCCTGTATGAAGACTACTTTATTGAACGTTAATTTGTGAGATAAGTAATTTTTCAATGTTTAATGTTTTTAAAGTTTCAATTATCAATTAAATTTTTTTAATTGCGTTTTTTTTTCAATTTATTTATAAAAAAAAAAAAACAGGGTTTAAAATGTATTTTTCAAGGTAACAAGCTTCGAAATAAGTCTAATTAAAAAAAATCACTTAATTTTTAATTTCGACAACCCTGAGAATTAAATTATTAAAAAAATATTGAAATGTGACATTTTTTTATTTAACATTTCTATTAGTTCAATTAATTTTCTTTCAATAATTCATTTCACTCAACAAACTTCACCATTTTTTGTTTGTTTTTTTTAATCTTTTTCTGTAATTTTGGTAATTATGTTTGCTCAATTTTATCTAGTATTTCATTTGTTTTTTATAGTGGTATCATTTTTATATGTGTTCCTTTGATATACCCTATTTCAAAATTAGTTTGGCTAAACTTATTCTTCACGTTAGAAACAACGTGTAAAAGTAATAAAAAAGTAAGAAAAAACAATAGGTGTTAACTACTCCTTGTGAATTATGGAGGTCTGAAGAACTGCCGTCACAAATACAACTATCAATAGCCAAACAAAAAATCGTTTTTGAAATTCCTTTACTTGTAACTTTTCGCTATACCTACCTTTTTGGTATAAAACACCAAAACTTTCGATTAATGGTATTTCTCAACTATGGTCGTTAACTTTGGAAGGATTATTTTGTATCTGCAGCGCCATGTCACGTGGTATATTGTTTTTTTCATTACGCACGTTCATTTATAAATTATTAAATTAAATATTTATCTTTTTTTATATTTAATTAGTATATATTTTCTTTCTCTTCTGCTATATATTTTTTATTTAATTCATTAAATCTGTTAATTATGAGGACCAAAATAATGAATCGTGTGTATTTATTCTCTAATTTTCTTGTTTTTGTTCTGTTATATAAATTCTATTTTATTTGTTTTTGCTCTGAAGGATAAATTCCATTTTCTTTGGGGGGTTTTTTTTCTGTATTCCAATTAAGTAAAATAAATTTTCTCTAAAATAAATTTTGCTAATTTTTCCGTTTAGTTTACTATATAATAATTTTATTTAAACCAAAACACGACGGTGTAGACATAAAATATCTCTTCCAAAGTTAGGGAACATATTTGGGAACTACCGACCATAAGTATAAAACTACCTGGTATATTTCAAAACAATAATTCCCTAGGAATCGGAATCGGAATCGTACTTGGTATCGGAATCGTTAATCAATATTTTCCTGGAATCGGAATCAGAATCGGATAAAAATTAGGAATCGTCCCAACACTATTATCAACCATTTGCTTCCATCACAAAGAATATTTTGGAAATATGTTTGAGTATAAAGCAAAGGCCACAAAGTGTTGTGGTGGATTTTTACAACACAAAAGTAAAGTCAAAGGTGAACAACTGATATCTTTGCAGATGGCAAAAGATCAGGAGGCAAGAGCGTATAATGTAATGCCAGGTCATATAGAAATAGAAGAGTCTGATAGTTGATGACACAATGGATCTAGACTACAAACCTGTGAGTTCTGTGGAAACTTTACAAAAAACCTTGAATGCAAGACTGGTATCCATTGGATGTTTCCCCTGTAATTCTGCACAGTGTTGCTTCTCATAACCATGTTCATAGCGTCAAAAGAAAGTTAGAACAAGTTGTTGAAACACTCAAAAGTGACATGTCCATGGTGTACAAAGTTGGCATTGACGAACTGACTGTGTCAGAATTAATGCCCAGTGAAACAGACATCAAAGAAAAAGCAGCAGAACTGGAGCAATTACATTATCAGATGAAAGAGAAGTTAAAAAGCGCTTCAACTCCTGATCAAATCCAAATCATGACACCTGCTTCTGATTTCTGGTCTCGTGAATACACCTCCAAATTCTTCAAGGTGTCTGAGTATGTTGTTCGAAAAAGAGCCAATGGTATTTTGTCAAAACCTAACTCTAAAAAGGAAAATGACTTTCCCCGGAGACACTCAACCTGATAGTACGAGTATGAGAATGATGAATACAGCCACCAAATAACAGGCAAAAAGAACTTTGTTAGTATAGCAAAGGGTGTTCACAAACAAAAACGCTTAATACTATGTTATTTGCATGAACTTTGTTGCATTTAAATATAAGTATCCCGATGTCAAGGTGGGGTTTTCCAAATTTTCGGAGATGCCTCCAAAGTGTTGTGTTTTAGCTGGATCTATAGGTACACATTCTGTTTGTCTGTAGCATACATCAGAATGCAAAACTTATTGTCGATGCCATGAAGTGGAACATTGGTCACTTACAAAGATTTGATTTCAAAGTTTGTGAAGGAGTGTATGATGCATTACTATGAAAACTTCCCTGGTAGAGAAGCATTGCAGAAATTCTTGGATGAGGAGCTGTATGATATGAACTCTGATGACGAGTTTCATTTTAGTCAACGGTACACAACCGGCCATGCAACATTAACATATGCACAATATAAAGATCTGTTGATTGACACTTTTGATAATCTTACTAGACACTCATATCTAACAAAATGTCAGGCCAGATAAATATCTGGCCTGAATCAAAATCAATAGAATCAAAAGATCAAATAGAAGCAATCTGGCCTGAATCAAAAGAAATAGAATCTTTGTTTGAATGATGTCCTTGTTCTGAGCAACTTTGCTGAAAACTTTCAATTTTTAATACAAAACGAAATTCAAAGTTATCATTGGAGCAAGGAATATTGCATCCTGCACCTAGTAGTGATTTAATACCGAGATTCTGATCACATTTCATTGTGTTTTATTTCCAATGACAAAACCCATGACATTGCATTTGTGTATCAAACTCAGACAATGACTGTTCACTTAATCCAGACCTTATTACTGCATGTGAACAAAATAATTTACTTCAGTGATGGCTGCGGGGCTCAATATAAAAACTTCTAGAATTTCATCATAAAGATGACTTTGATATTGAAGGTGAGTGGGTTTTCTTTGCCACCAGTCATGGAAAATCCCTTGTGATGAAATTAGTGGTTCAGTAAAATGCCATGTGGTTAAGCTGTCACTCCAACACCCGCTAAATAATCAAATCCATGCTTGCTATCTGCCAGGAGATGTTTGCCATACATTTCTTTGCAATCAGTAAGGAAACCATGAAGGAGTCACTTGAAGCAAGGTTTTCCAGGGGAGATACAATTCCAGGACCCAGAGCTAGTCACCTTTTTGTACCATTGGCAACTTATGGCCAATCTGTGAAGTTGCCAATGTGGATGAACTATATATTGATATGCATTGCTAACTTGCCATCAATTCTTTATATCTCTGACATTACACCAATCCAATATATAACCTGTATTTATAACTCTTTCTGGTGGGTTGGTATTGTGAATTAAATAAATGCAGAGGAAGGTAATGCAACTGTCAAGTTCATGCATCTCCATTTCAGTTGGCCGCAGATTGATGATACAAGGTTTGTTCCTATCAAGAAAATTATTTGTGTTGTATCCCCAACAACATGTATCGAAAGACATACACAATAATTGATCAAAATTATCAAAAAACCATTTCTGCATTTCAATGGCATAAAGAACACAACTGCATTTAAATGTTGAATGCTGACTTTAGTTGTGAAATCCATTATTTTCTGAATACCCTTTCACTGCAACTGTTTTATCCTTATTTTTACATATTCAAGACGCCTGTGTGAAGATGAAATTTATAGAATTTGGCATGAATGGCCACTCCCCTGACTTAACAGATCGAAACTAGTTGCATCCCATTAGGGTACTTCTCAGGGTATAATTCAAGTTCGTTTTCGTGTATGTAATAGTACGGTTGCTCAGCTAAAACAAACAGTCCTTATCAAAATTGCCATGTTTTATATAAGAAAAAGGAACAAGGAGAGGAGTCAAAAAGGCAGAAAATGAGTGTACATAGTTTTTGAATGGTCTCAAGACTTTTTCAAAAGTTTTTACTTTCAACAATGTGAGTGAACAAAATAACTTTTAACCATTTTTGGTCAAAACACAATTTAATGTGAGATAAATATACAGAGAAAGCCTTTGTGAGAACTACTTTTATTGTAAATATTTGATAGAATTGAGCTTGTTTACTTTTTGTATCTGGCTTACTCCAAAATTTATTCCAAAATTAAGGTGTGACATAAGTTTAACACATGTCTAAATTGATTATCACATCCAATCGGGGAGGGAATATTTTTCATTATCATCAAAAATAAAATGTATCCGACTTTCAACAAAAAGTGTGAGTGAACGAAACAAGAACTTTTAACCATTTTTGGTCCACAGACAATTTATTATGTTTGAAATAAATTTATGAAAAAATAATGCGTTACCATGCCAGCCACACCCTTTTTTTACTTGGTTTTGGGGCACATTTGAAAAAAATCAAAAACCCCTATAAAGCTTAATTTTTGAGCAAATCTCATGCCATTTTTGGATTCCTTGGGTCAAAAAACTTACTTGTGTGAATTTCAATCAGAAAATACTCACAGAAATGACATCATAAAATTGTCGCCTGGGCGTTGCATTATGCGGCTTTGGTCAAAACGAAAAATGCTCTAAATCGGAAACTGCTTGGAATTACATGCTCAAATTTTCATGATTTCTTAGTTTCTATATTGTCTATCTGCAGTGCAAATTACAGCCAGATCTGAGGGTATGGGTGTCAAGCCCTGGATGATTTGACATGGAATAACCCAAAAACAAATAAATTATTTTTTTTTTGTAAGGCTGATTTCCATTATACAGATTCATTACCTGAGGAATCTATAAAAAAAGAAGTTGTTTGTGTGTATATGTTCAGAGAGAGAGAAGAATGGGCTGGACGAAGAAAGGGGGGGATAAATGTTACACTTTTTCTCCTCAGGCAATGCTAGGATTAAAGCAATTTTATGAAAAAAAAGTTGAAAATTTACAATCATAACTTCTGTTTGATTCTTGCAAAATGCAAACACATTAAAACAGTTTAAAATGTCTTTGAAAAAGATTTGTTTATACAGATTTATTACGTTAAAAACTAAATTTACAGGTGGTAAAGCTCATGTTAGCAACCATTAGATTTGCCATAAAGAAAAAAAATGAAACATTTTCTACATATATTAGCCAAATGAGTTACAACCATGTCAATGTAAGAAAACAAAAAAGCTTTTATGTAATTTTTAAAAAATATTCATGCAATGTATGCTCTGGCGAATCAATGTTTTACATGATCTTATGCACACCTTTAATATGCAGCATTAACCCATTTTTGTGAGTGAATTTAGCATCACAGAAGTCACAAGATTCAGATCTGTCTGGAGCATGTGTTTTTACATGTTCTGCAAGTGAACTAGATTGTCGAAATGCAGAAAGGCACTGTGAACACTTAAATGGTTTCTCATTTGAATGGATTCTAACATGATCTTTCAAAGCACTATTCTTAGTAAATGACTTTTTACAAACCTCACATATATAAGGTCTATCTCCAGTATGTATCCTATTATGATCTTTTAAGGTACATTTTTTGCTAAAAGATTTTCCACAAATAAGACACACATATGGTCTAATATCATAATGAATCTTCTGATGTTCATTTAAATAACATTTTCTTTTGAAACCATGGTTACAAATGTCACAAATAAATTTTTTTTTGTTTGTGTGAGTTTCCTGATGATTGACAAGTGTACATTTCCTACTAAACTTTTTTAAACAGACATCGCAAGAGAATGCTTTACTGTTTTTATGGATTCTAACATGGGTGGTGTAATTGCTCCGATCACTAAATTGTTTGGAACAAACATTACACATGAAAGGTTTTTCTTTTGTGTGTATCCGAATGTGTACTTTGAGGCTGCTCCGTCTTGTGAAGGTTTTCTCACAGACTTTACATTTGTTGTCCGATACCATTATCCAACTGAAAAAGAAATTTTAATAAAAATAACACAAACAGTAAAAAGCTAGAACTATTTCTCTAGGAATACACACAAAAAAATTGAAATGGCTCAGCATATTTCAATATTAGTATACATAAAAAGAGCTTGATAAGCTATAAAAGAATTTTTTTTAAATCCAATTAAAATTAAAGAAGTTATGACCGTTTTTAAATCTTGCATGTTTGGATATTTTCTCTCTTTAAGACCATATGCGTTTCGTCACATTTTTTAACTGCATTTTCAGTAAAAATGTTATATCTTTGTTAAAACAAAAGATTAAGCAATAAAATTTACCATATAAGTGTATTTTTGTGCTAGGAATTGGAATATGTTACTGAAAATCTCCAAAAATTAATGATTTCCAAATAATCTGCAGTAAATGCACATAAATATGCTGCAATTCCTTAAAAATGCCATGTATCCATTAAAAGAAAAGAAGTTACAGAACTCAAAGCTGAATTGTAATGCATTATATGTATAAATAACTGAAATCGAAATCTAGGACTGTTTAAAAATGAATATATTGCAATATTTCTTTGGCATTATTGTAGATTAATATCTTCCGTTCAATTGACTACACTTTCCTCCAAAATATGTGATTCTCCCTTTTTTAAGTAATTACATATGAACACACTGGAAAACTTGGCAAAAATGAAAGAATAAAAATTTAGTGTACAATAATCTTAGATTTTATGGCAATTAAATTCTTTTTTCTATGGAAATTAAATCCTGTAATTTTTCCATTTTTATTAATCATTTATTTATTGTGTGGTTCTAAAACCGTTTGCATGATTAAGGTGGTTATCACTCGGACTTAAGTTTAGTGGGTAAGGTTAAAACAATTTTCCGGGGTGGGGGCATGTCACTCATTTAAGGTTAATTGGTACAGCAGGTTCAAGGGAGACACTTTTAAAGGGTGGACTTGTCACTCAGACATAGATTTAGTGGTAGTGTATTTTTTTTTATATATATATACTAACTTTTCAAATTGAAAAAGTTCCAAAGAATTTGGAGTACTAACTGCTCTTAAAAGCAAAAATGGCCAGGAAAAATGTATATATGAAACCGACCCCTCTCTACTTTAATAAGAATGTATTTTTATTTTATTTTCAAACTTTTTTATAAGTATTCACACATAATCGCCTAAAAAAAAGTAGAATCCTTTTTCTTTTATTTTGAAATTGAGATTAAATCATTTATTACTATGAAACTGATTTTTTTAAAAACCAATATTTCTTGAAGAAACCACTATTTTTATAAAAGAATCACAAACAGCATTAATTTCAAACAAGTTTTATATATATATATATATATAATGTCAAATTGTCTGTCTGTGTGTGTGTCTACCAAACTACTCTGTCGATTTTCAGTCTACAGAATCGATATTTGGCACAAGGGTATTGAGATTTAGAAAAATCTTTTTAATTAGTTTTCAGCCAGAAATTTGGCTGTTAAGGGGTCAAAGTTCGATGATTTGCCTTTGAAAACTCTACCAAACTCCTCCACCAATTGTGGGTCTAAACACATAAAATTTTAGATGTAGGTTACTTGGACATGGATCAAACTTTTTAATTTGATTTGAGCCATAAACAATAAATGTTAAGGAGTCAAAACTGGGGTCAAAGTTTAAAAAAGTTGACCTCTGCAGTCTCTACCAAATTACTCAGCCAATTTTTGGTCTAAACATTTGAAATTTTACATAAAGACATAGGGCAAGTTTTTTAATCTGGTTTTGGCTGAAAATTTGGCTGCTAAGGGGTCAAAGTTAAAAAGATTTGATCTTGGCGGCCTCTAGTAAATTATTTATCCAATTTTGGGTCTAAACATTTGAAATTTTACATAAAGAGTATTCAGACATGCAGCAAGCTTTTTAATCAGTTTTTGGGTGAAAATTTAGCTGCCAAGAAGTTAGTTTACTTTTGCAAACTCTACCAAACTCTTCTGCCAATTTTAAGTCTAAACACATGAAATTTTAGATGTAGGTTACCTGGTCAAACTCTTTAATATACAGTAGTGTCCAAAACTAAGGGACAAAATTTTAAAACCTAATATTTGTTGGAAATAACTGTGAAAAGCTGAAATTTTGATAACTGGTAGTCATTATCATTCATAATAACATACTAAAATTTGAATCATTTGCAAAGGATAGAAAAAGAATCATTTATTTATTTTCAAAATAGGAACGTCCAAAAGTAAGGGGCAAAATTGAGAAAAACAATGTAAACAGCCAAAAAACAATGAAAATACATGTACAATCCATATTTAGTAAATGTGCCCTTGCTCTTAATGACAGCTGCACATCTTCGACTACAAGAACGAATCAGTTCTTAACAATCCTCCATACTAATTTTAGACCATTCTTGAAGCTTCAATCACAAATCCTCCGTGTTAGTGGGATTCCTTTCCATAACTTTCACTTTTAAAATCTTCCAAAGATTTTCTATTGGATTTAAGTCAGGACTTTGCAGTGGCCAATCCATAATTTTGAAATCTTGCTTGTTAAGATAACTCATTACCACCTTTGCCTTGTGAAAGGGATTAAACGACTGTTCTAGCCAAGGAAGGAACAAGTGCACTTACCATAGTTTGCGAAAGAATTGCCCCTTCCACGTCATCAGTCAGTTACTAAATTATATCAATCACCAACTCCAAGTCCAATTAAGACAATACTTGAAGAGTTAAAAAAACCTTTGAGGTTCAATAATAATGAATCAATATGAAGAACGTGGAAGAAGTTAAAAAAGGCGGCCAAACAACTTTAGATCCATAGAAAACAGGAGAGTGCACAGGTGAGTATCCTCCCCTTATATGCAGAAGTAAGGGAAAGCCTTTAAAAATGGTCAAACAACAACAAGGTCTTTTCTTTTTGTTAGTAATTCCTTTCCTCCAACAATCGCTAACCCTTTCAATTTTTTTCACATAAAGAAATATTGCAATATATTCATTTTTAAGCAGTCTTAGATTTTGATTTCAGTTTTTTGCACATAAAATGCATTACAATTAAACTTTGCGTTCTCTAACTTTTCTTTTAATGAATACATGGCATTTTTAAGGAATTACAGCATATTTATGTGCATTTACTGCAGATTATTTGGAAACAATTAATTTCTGGAGATTTTCAGTAGCATATCCAGATTCCTAGCACAAAAAATACACTTGTATAGCAAAATTCATTGATTAATCTTGTGTTTTAACCAAGATATAACATTTTTACTGAAAAAGTAGTGTAAAAAAATGTGTGGTATTTTTTACTGCCCGGAAGTTAATGTGGAGGGGGGTGAAGCAATAAAATTCGGTGTGGCAGTCGTTCAAACAAAAGGTTTGAAAATGCTTGGGCGACTGATTTTATAATAGTGTTGGTTTGTTGTCCACTCACGTGGGTTGGATGTGTGTTCGTTACAACTCTACTTTCAACCGAGTCGTTGTTTGTTTCGTTCACCACACTCTTTTCTTCTACCTCTTCTTTTACACACGTCCGTTCGCTTTAGTGACTACAAATCGTCTGTCCTCTCGCTTTCCTTTCCTCGTTATTTATAGAATCAGGGTACGAGATTCCACAAGACTTTTTTCCACATAAACACATGATTCTCAATTTGTGCTTTGCATGCACAAACGTGCAGCTGCTTTAACGGTAAGCCACTTCTTTCTCCACACTCCCCCCTGATCTCATGATCACAGAGACGGCAGGGGGATGGCGATCGCCGCTGTCGGGTGCTTCTACGAAGGGGGACAGTACTGCTCCTGTCTTCGCATGCGCTCTCATCCATTGCCTGATGGTCGGGGAAGGCTTCATCTCCGTGGAGGGTACTTATATCAGAGTCACTGCTTGATAGGAATGGTGCAAACCAAAGCGATGGCCCACTCGTCTCAGTCAGTCACTCTCATCGTCCACTGGAGGTGGTACATGTGTCGCCAGCCGTAGGTCCCTAACGTGACGGGGTACGCCATCAACCTGGACACACTGCTGACTCACCACATCAGTCACTGTGCCCCGTTTATACTTGTCAGTACATCGGTTTCCTGGCGGTTTCACCTAGACAGCATCCCCTTTGGCATATCGATTCCGTTCTATCTCAGTGGCCACAGTTGTATCAGGGTGGATTCCTTTTTCTCGGACACGGTACTGATAGATTGCATTTGCAGGCGCTGCTCCTGGAGAGACGCCATCCTTTGGCATGAGATTATACCAGTACACAGCTTCTGCGATGGTGCACTGCTTTGTGGCTGCAATTGTTTTGATGCTGCGATGGCTTCTCTCAGCTATACCATTGCCAGAAGGCACATAAGCGCATCTAAGCCGCAGCCGCACACCCCATTCTTGTAAGAACTGCCTCATCTGATGGCTGCAAAAGGCTGGGTGATTGTCCGTCAGCACTTCATCGGGCGCACTTCTTTCACAGAACACGGATGACAGCTCGCGAATAATGTTCCAAGAGTCCTGGCGCCCGAGGAGTCTCCAGACTGCGAAATGTGTAGGCCCACAATCAATGAGGGTAAGGAAGTGGTTGCCACCGTAGTGTGTGATGTCCATGCCCACTCTCTGCCACTTACCACTCACTCCCAACTCCCCTTTCTTCCATCGTGCTGGAGCTGGGTCGATGGATTGGCCTCACAACTTTCCACCACTCTTCGGATATATTTTTTTTCTACTCCTGGATCAATCATCTTGACAAAGTACAGTGTCCGCTTGATGCCAGGATGTCCACACTGTCGATGAATGTCCATGATGCGCGCTGCATCCACATTACACACAACTGCTGCACATGTGTTTTGCAGATTATCAGAATCTCTCCGAGCACCAGTCAGAAGCCATCGTTGAGGGACTCTTGTCAGAGCATCTGCTCTGTTGAGCGCAGACCTGATCAACACTAAGTCCACAGTTAGATCGTACTCTGTGATGGTGTCGACCAAGGTGGCAAGCCGTCTTCGGATTAACATCTCACTCGATACTCGTGTCGTCAGCCGTGCTCTTCCACTTAATGCATCGGTTATCCACCGATGAGTGCATGCCGAGTCAGTCATGATATGTAGAACCTTGGCTTGCCATTGAAGCGCCAAGTTAACGCCCTTCAATGTGGCATCAAGTTCGGCCAGGTTTATGTGCCTCGAATCATTCTCTGATTCAACAGGCATCTTCAATAATGGAATCATTAACTGCAAGGGCAACTCCAAGGGCCAGTGAACTAACATCCACTCAGACCGTGAAATCATTCCCGCTGACGCACCACTTTCCCTGAACGGGGTCATCACTGGTCACTCTGGACACAGTCTCTTTCAGCATGCTCCTTAGGGTGACATTGTGTACTGCATCGTCCCATCCCGACAACACGGCTGTTGCACGTCTTTTTATGGCCGCCACGGCCACCCTGAGCCAACCGCACACAGGGAAATGGCCTACCATCTTTCCACAAAGCGAAAACACTGTTCGTCGAGTGATGTTTGATGGGACATTGGGAACGTGACTTCCTCTTCTCCAGCAAAGTCCCTCCTTGCTATTGCGCACGTGCAGGCCGAGAACTTTTGCTCCATTGCACAGACACTCTGGTTCCTTACATGTCAGTCCAAAGCTTTCAAAGTGCATTCTAACCGATTGCGCTGACATGAGACTCTCATTGACGAATATATCATCGATGTATGAGGATGTTGCCTGTTGCACTACCTCATCTTGCTGCCGGATAGCATGCATGATTGCTGTCATAATGCCTGGTGCCACATTAAGACCGAACCCTAGCCTGGTTAGACAATATCGGGTTCCTCCAATTTCCACAGTCTGAAATGGCCACAATTTCTACTCAATGCGTATTTGCAGATAGGCCCTGCGTAGGTCCAGAGTTGCCACGTTCGATCCCTGCTGTCGCCACTCCCTTAATTTGAGTGCACACACATCAGCCCTTGCTGTATATGGGTCGATATGCTCATTGAACGGGGCGGACCTTTTGTTTGGTCTCTTGTACGACGGCCATCAAGGGAATCAGCCCTCGCGGGGGGCCAAGCTCATCCTCTGGGTATGGAAGAAGCCAGCCATTGTCTTCATACTGTTCCCTTAGCCACATGGGTGGGCGATATTCCGATAACCAGTTCCGCAAGGATATTGGTGGCTGATCGTTTGACCACTTCCAAGACGCCGTCCATGCATTGCTGTTTCTATCATACTCTGCACGAAAGTCAGGCTCGTCGAGAGTTATGGCAGCACAAACGTGTTCCTCACATCGGGAGAACTGTACCTTGCCGGTTCTGTCCACAGTAATTCCACCCAGTTGTGTAATCAAGTCCATACCCAGGAGTAGGTTGTACCCGAGAAGCTCTCTCTCCATCACCAGGGCTCGCACGGCTACTGCAGGCCTGTCGTTGATGCTTGCGCGGATAATGCTCACCCCACAAGTGAACCTCCGCCTACAGTTAGTACCGGAATTCTCTCTGCTTTCCAAGTGGCACAGCATATCTTGCTTACGAGAGTCTGGGTGCACCCAGTGTCCACAAGCGCGAGGCGCTCGCTTCCATTAATGTGTATGCTTACAGTGGGTAGCGCCCTGCTCAATGACGGTCTGGGGAGAAGACTGGCGCTGTAGCTTCTTCCCCTTGCCCGTTTCCCGGAAAAGTGCGGGCCAGGTGTCCGCGTTTTTTTCACTTGTAGCACTGCGGCCCGTCAAGTTTCCGAGTTGATTGACGTGACGAAAGACAATCACGGGCCAAATGGTTGGGTCCTCCACACTTATAGCAGGTTGTAGCTGCGCCCAGGTCCTGCAATCCAACCTGTGATGGTTGTACAGCTGCCGCTTGGTCTATAGTGTTAGGGCTTTTCTTTAGTATTGCTCGTGCCCGCGCCAATACTTCTGATATGTCCATCTCGTCCACTTGGGATGAGGCACGGAGCAGATCTTCCACACTCTTAGGTAATCCTGCAACAAAGGTGCACACCAAGCCTTTGTCTGACATCCCTCCAAAGAGGACCGACAGCTTTTTTAGCTCAGCCAGATACACATCCACCGTTTCCCCGGGATGTAATTTTCGGGCCATGAATTCCTTCCATGCAGTAACTGGATCTAACGCAAATGCTGTAAAAAGGGCGCGCTTGATGCAGGCAAAATCTGTTTTTTCCTCATCAGCCAACTGCTGGTATACTGCATATGCTCCCCCAGTGAGGCGCATTGGGACCACGCATTCTATACGCTTCACCCCACTGAGCTGACATATTAATTCTGCTTTTTCCACCCAATCCTGCACTGAGTGATCAGTGCTACTGTCATCAAACAGGGGAATTAGCTTGGGGTCAAATCCTGACGTCATGCCGGAATAGCTTGTGTTCGTTACAACTCTACTTTCAACCGAGTCGTTGTTTGTTTCGTTCACCACACTCTTTTCTTCTACCTCTTCTTTTACACACGTCCGTTCACTTTAGTGACTAAAAATCGTCTCTCTTCCCGCTTTCCTCCTCTCGTTATTTATGGAATCAGGGTACGAGATTCTCCGAGATTCCCCGAGACTTTTTTCCACATAAACGCATGCGGGCGCCATCTTGATTCTCAATTTGTGCTTTGCATGCACAAACGCGCAGCCGCTTTAACGGTAAGCCACTTCTTTCTCCACAGGATGTGACAACATTTGGATAGAATCGACTAGTGGGTTATAAAAACATCCCTATCGTCGATATGTGTGGTTGGTCTTTTTGTTTAGTCCAGTAAGACATTTCGTAGTTACTTATTGCAAGGACGATCTGTCGTCAGCGAGGCAATTTGTCGCAACTCCAGTTAACCAAGAAAAGGCATGAAGGATTCACTACGCGAGAGTTTCATTGTTTTTTGTTTCTACGTCGAGTTTAACACGTTGAATTGTAGAAACGTCTGCGCCCCCCCCTCCCACTTTAATCGGTTAAAATCTGACAGATGTGACAAAATGCAAGAGGGAAAAATAGCCAAACGTGCAAGGCATAAAAATAGTCATAATTTTCTTAATTTTAATAGGATTTTAAAAAGATTCTTTTATAGCTTATCAAGCTCATTTTATGTATACCAATACTGAAATATGCTGAGCCATTTCAATTTTTTTGTGTGTATTGCTACTATAAAGAAAAAACATAATATAAAATTTATATCAATTTTTTTAATTGCAACGTCAAGGTAATAGTTAAATTAAAAAAAATTAAATAATTTTTATTTGAACTCTTATGTTTCATAATAAATACAAATTTCGACAGATTTAAATATTTTGTTCAAATTTCGAAAAAATAAATAGGGGCGGGGGGGGGGACACGCACTAAAAAAATATTTCCCCTCGCATATTTTACAGAAACTGCATTTTATATGTAATTTCATTCTAAAATGGATAAGTATCGAAAATTTCACGAAAATCTGACCATTAGTTGATTTTTGCTATATTTATTAAACACGGGTATGTTTTCACGTTCGGAATGTCTACTACATGGGAACGTTATTTTAAAGTGCCAATTATGTAAACACGATTTTCGTCTCGAAATTTCATTATTTTCGTTCGATGAAAACAATTTTTTTAAAATTATTACTAGTTTTTTTTTTCCCCCCTTCTTTTAACTGTTATACTGATAATATTAATTTATAAAGCTATATTGGGTTCCATATGCCCCCCCCCCACCGGAATACTGACGTCAACAGCCGGAGTAAGCTGAGAGTTGCCGAGGAAATTAAGCCGAAAGTTTTTTTTTTTTTTTTTTTTTTAAGAAAAACGTGAAAAGTGAAACATTTGTTCTTTTTTTTTTGGGGGGGGGGGGAGGTTTATGTTGTTGTTTCCTCAGACTGTTGGACGGCATCACATGACGACAAAGTGGACGCAGAGGTGGTAGCAGATGTGCAAGGGAGCAGCTTGTCATCAACCGGGTAGCTTTCGGCGAGTTGACAAACATTTAGTAATGCTCCGTTTGTCTCTATATGTTAATATGGAGACAAACGGAGCATTACCAAATCTTTGCCTCCCCATAAACTCTAGGAGATATGTGTCCAAAAGCTCCCGGTTGGTCTTGCATTCAATTTTGTTGCGTTGTTTCGCTTTCCTTCCACATTCGCTACACATGATTCGGTGTAGCCTTCGTTTCAAGATCTACAAAAGGCTGTGGTTCACCGTCAAATGTTTCAAGATCTACAGAAGGCTGTGGTTCACCGTCAAATGGCGATACTCCTCTCCCCCCCCCCCACTTTCTTGTATGCCTTCCAACAGTCTGATACGACCATGGTTCCTGGCAGAATATATTGTTTTATTAAGAGAAGGAGGGTTTCTGCATTCCGGTTTGGTACACTCACCAAGAAACCCTCCTTTTCGGCGGGGTCGTATCCACCGAAGACCCAAACCGGTGTGATTAGTCGGCCTACGTTATGTTTTTTCATTGGCTCAGCTTTATGTTACGGCGACACTCAGCTTACTCCGGCTGTTGACATCAGGGTTTCCGGTGATAGCTGAGCAGTCGCTGAGCTACGTCCGGATCACTCTCTGCACTAGTACCCTTTTTCTGTTTTCATCTTTCAATAAAGACACGAGGAAATTAAGAAAAAAAAAAAATAATAAATAAATAAAAAAATTTTTTAAAAATCGGTATTATTTTACTTTAAGGCTCGTCTCACATTCGTATAGAAAAAAATAGTTTTTTTGTAGTTTTCGGTGTGCTTTAAAAGAATATGGTAATGATAATGATAACCGTTTCCGTCGCAAATTTATCGTTTGTATGGATTTAGCCCCTTAAGTCTGGGACTATTTTCCATTTCACAGCCCAGCCTTCGTTTATGGAAAATAGTCCCAGAGTTCAGGGGTTAATACCATGCAAAAGAAATCAAACAAAAATCTTTTCAGCCAATAAACACACAAAAAATGCCCCCTCTCTCAGGTGGTCAAAAAGTTAAATTTACATGGATCACCCACTTTTCGAAAAAGTAATTTCTTCATATCATGAAAGTTATTTTTGGTACATTTTTAGTTTACCGACCCTTCGACATTCATTTGTCGACAAGTTTCCGAACACGCTGAGAACGAATATCGCATTTATTTTTTGCGCAAACCTGCAGTTATTCGTATTTGAAGACATTCAGTATTTAACGTAATCCCTATCATTTTTAATGGCGGCCATCTTGTTTTTCAATAACGAAAATACGCCAAGAAAGGCTAAATATGCCACATGTAACTGAAATTACCACATCCATCACTGTGTGCGCAAAAGAAAAGTTTATTGGAGAGGAAGGGGTAAATTCCAAGAAATCTTGAGCAAAAGGAAAGAATGTAAAGACAAAACCACAAATCAAAAATAGTATTTAAAATAATATTTGTTAAAATAAATTAAAAGGTAAAGATTATCTTTCGCTACAACAGAACACTGACCACTAATTTGTTGTTTTTTAGGGATATTCGATGTTGTTGGCCACAAATCAAATCCGTCGCAAATTTATGGTTTTCGTGGTATTAACCCCATTTAATTGATCTAAAAAAAAGTTTTCACAAGCGATTTACAAAAGCATATTTTATGTTTTTTGTTCTTTTTTGGGGGAGAGGGTGTATTCAATTATAGAACTTGTGTCGTTTTAGCATATAGTAAAAACCTCGTGCCCAAAAAGGGACATTTAGTGATTTTTTGGCCAAATTTTAAAGTTATTTATTACATTCAAGACCTAGTTTCCCATTTAGACCTATCATTTAGGATTACTTTCCTGCAAAAATGGACCAAAAACCTTTAATATGCTCCTCGTGGCGGTTAATTGCATGATGACCATTGGGTAAAAAATCGCTCATATCTTAGTTCCTTATCTAGGTTCTATTCTGCACAAAAAATTGTCTCATATTTGCTATCAGGTATTCTAATTGCTCCCACTAGCTTAATGCTAGGATTTTTCCATTGAAAATGGACAGGTATTCGGGTTTTTTCTCAAAAAATATATATTTTTGGGGTACAATTGTTTATGTTTTTTTAATATTATAACCAAATTTTTCCTCTAATTTCTCTGAAAATGATTTTCATTCCTTGCCAATCATAATTATTCAGCTACAGGATGTCAGGAAGTGAGAAAAGTCCATTGGTATAGCTACCATAGACTAAAGGTAAAAAAAATTTGATTTTTTGAACATGCTGTATTTCCGTCCACCCGTCACAAAAAGTCTGAGAATCAAATTTTCATTCTTTATAGTTATAGTAATGAGAATTGAAATAGAAAGAAAACTGCAACCAGCAAAAATTAATAATTGACACAATATTTAAAGACATAATGCCTCTTTTTGTTCAAATAGCATGGCACAATTTGATATAAAGGGTATACTCAGATAATATTTGTCATGACTTAGGGAGGAATTTAATCAGCCACAAAAACTTCTGTCATGTTAGAAAAATTGCAGATGATACAAGAAACTAGAATTATCATCGACAAGTGAGTAATCTACTATAATGGCATGTTGAAGAAAAATAGAACAATCAAAATCAGTTTTTGTGATGGGTGGACAATTTCAAAGTTCATTTGTCAACGTCAATTTCTGTTATTTTTCAGAAAAGTGTAAAATGGAAACAAGAAAAATGATGAAAACAAGAAAGGTGACAAAGAAGGCCACTGTGCAGCAGGAAGCTGTAGGTGATGAGAAAGATGAGAAACCGAAGATGGGACGTCCAAAGAAGGCAAAACCCATGTCTGCAGCAGAGCGAAAAAGAAAATCACGTCTCAATCCCAAAGTCAAAAAACGCGAATACGAAAAATAAAAAGAAAAAAATCAAAGAATTGAGGGAGAGCAATGAAGAAAAATTGAGACAAATGTGGCAAAAGCAGAAGGAAAATTAAAGAAAAAATATGACAAAACAAAAAAGGTATGGAGTACGACAGAAAGCCAAGGCAAGGAAGAAGCTGGAAGTTGAGAAGTCTGACGTATCCACAGAACGCACAAGGAAACACCGCGCATCAATGAAAGTCAAGGTAAATTTCAAGAAAACACCACTGAGGTCGCCACTGAAGAAAAGAAAAAAAAACGGCTTAGAGAACAACTGTCTTCGCTAGAGCGTGAAGAGCGCATCGACTTCATGAAATCTGTGATAAATAGTCAGAGCCCAGGTATAAAGCAAGCACTGGAAGCAACATCGTCCAGTTCATCACCAAATTTGAAACCAGTGGAGGAAACGTACACTAAACTGAAAAAGAAACGAGATCCGATCAGCAACTGCGTTAGGAGAGCACTTCTCACAACACTTGAAGATAGTTGTCCAAAAAAGAAAGTCCGTAAGTTAAGAGCATCTTACCACACATATAAGAAGGCAAAAAAATGGAACCTTGAAGAAATGCTCTCTGATACAGGAAAGAAGATGACCACAAGACCCAAGATAACAGAAAAAGTTAAGCTGGCTATTAAAGAATTCTATGAAAGAGACGACATATCCAGAGTACTTCCATATAAAAACAAAACACTGAAGATGAAGAATCAAAATGGTAAGTCAGCAATTCTCATGGTATTTACACACAACACTTTGCATGTTGTTGCTTCCCATGTTTAGAAGGAAATTCAGACTTTTGCAAGCATCGCTTGAACAAAGAAGGTATATTCTCTGATGATATGTCTGCCATTCGTCCAAAGTGGACTCTATTTAAGGAGAAAGGTGCTGGGCAGAAGGATGCCGGTGATTCCAGCAGCAGTGATGAAGATGAAGGACTATGAAGAGGGTGAAGCATACAGCATGCTGCAAGAAGGAGACATCGCCGTTATACAATCAGGGGATGATCATCCATACTATCTTCTGAAGTTGGATTCACCTCCATTCGAAACAACTGTTGACGTGAGTGACGATTACCACCACAACTTTCCTCGTTGTCATCGTGTTATCCGGGGGACATTACCTTGAAATTTTCAAGGAACTCAAAGACAGTGATTTGTACTATTTGGAGAGGAAGAAGTTTGCCTATGTCTCAAGTTTGTGCGTTGTTGGTATCTCTCCAGAATTGCAAACTGTGATGCAAATGAGAAGAGGAAAAGAAGAAACCATGTTCATGGTAGACGAGGAACTTTACCAGGCATTGAGTGAGCTGGTCACCTCACCAACCAATTGAGGCATTTATTAAACGTGAACATTTGAACAGTACTAGTAAGAACATGCAGCCTTTTATTTCTGTTTGTTAGTCCTCCGATTTATTGAGGGGGCTATAGTTTTGAGGCATGTCGTCCGTCCGATCGGATTTTTCTCCACGACCATCAATTGAATTTCTCTGAAATTTTGCATGAAGTTGTAACTTTGGTCAGGTTAGAAAGTGATATTGTTCAATTTTGAAAGGCGGTCAAAAGAGGTAAAAAAAAAAAAAAAAAAAAAAAAAAAATGCCCCGAAATGACATTTTTTGCCCCATAACTTTGATCCATCCATCCAATTCAGGGGCAGAGTATGATATTTTATGACAGAAAGACAAGGGATGGGCTTATCTCACATGGATATCCATTTAAATCCCACTTTTTCCAGTTTCGAAAAATCCTGACTTTTTTGTGACGGGTGGACGGGAAACGAATCAACTGGCCTTGCAGGAGAAGGCCTCATAAAAAAAATCTGACCAACTGGTATGAAGAAGCCTTTCATAGTGCCTTCAATTTTAGGTATTAGCCATTCTCACCAAATCAATGTAAATGCATTAATTCTGAGGTCCTTACTTTTTGTGACGGGTGGACGGAATTTTAATGGCCAACACAGATTGCACCCAGTGAGCAAGAAAAATGTATTAGCAATGAAAAAAAATGAGTTCCAATCCAAATTAGATAAATTAATGAGAAATCATGTTAGGGGCATTTTCCAGAGTACTTAGGGTACCCAAAGAGAAAGATCAAGACATCAATTGAAATTTTTGTGCAAAATGTTCCCTACCAACCAGTTAAGTAAATGCATACGTGACTCCATGTTGCTTGAATTTTTGGCCAATTAATGAGTTATTCATCATTACTCATTAATAGAAGATGCCAAAAAACCACCTATATAATATACCTCTATACTTCAGGTAGTATTTTAGATGGAGTATCTCTTTTTAAAAAATTCCAAAAAACAAGCGTTCCGCCCCAAAAGTGCTATTTTTACCTATAAATGACCAATTTTCCCTACATTCCCTTGTTCAAACATATGACATGTTATATACTGTCGGAAAGGAAATTTCGAGGGGATTAAGAATATGGTGTCCATTTATTCATTCCAATAACATGGTGGCCACAAGAAAAGAAAAACTGTCTGGGCACAAGGTTTTTACTTAATGCTTTTAACAGGTGTTTCTGCAGTTTAATTAAATGTTTTTCCATAAGTAACGCGCATACATTTACCGAGTAGAATACCGTTTAACATTTTACAGAAATTCTGTGTTTATCGGCGGTAAACACATATCCGGAAGCGGAAAGATGGGGTGGGGTGGGGAAGTCATTGGGGGGGGGGCATGTTTTGGCCCTTTTGGCTGTTTGGGTCGTTTTGGCACTTTTTCCTAAATGGAAAACAAGATGGCCGCCATTAAAAATGATAGGGATTACGTTAAATACTGAATGTCTTCAAATACGAATAACTGCAGGTTTGCGCAAAAAATAAATGCGATATCCATTCTCAGCGTGTTCAGAAAAAACCGGTAACAGTGCACTGGGGACAACCCGAATATTTACCTTTAAGAAGTCGTTTTTTTTTAATTAACAACTGTTTACAGCTCCAGTCGGGTCTGCTGCTTAAAAAAAAAAAAAACATTTAATAGTGTCGCGGACTAGAATTATGACTAAAACTGACACATGGTTACGAGTATAGTAATGTCTGCCTGCCATTTTTTGTTTTTTTTCTTGCCTGTCGTCTGGTGAAGTGGGTGCGCATGCGCAGAAATTGTCAGTGATTGTAACAGACAATTTCTTTTTCTTCAATTTCAGCATTTACTGCAAACAAAAAACCACGCGAAATAATTTAATTTCGCGTGGTTTTCTAAAAACAAATTTCTTACTCTTTTCTGTGCAAAAAAAAGTTGTTTTTTTCATACATTTATCTCTTTATACAGTTCTTTATACATTTATTTCTTTCCATTATTTTTTGTTTGTTTTTTTTTCTGTAAAAGGTTATTTTAACATTTTCTTCAAGTGCCAAAAAAAGATGAATACCAATACTGTGGATTCCTGCTACGGTTGTAGCAACAAATATTTCGACACAGTAAAGACATTTCACAAAGAAGAAGACACGAGCAGGCAATTTTTGCGAAAACATGATGTTTTGCCGACAAGCGTTACCTGTCCACAATGCAAAAATGAGTGTTCGTTTCGAGAAGCTAAACGCATCTGGAGGTGCACGCACTACACAAAAGTGGGAAAAATAAAAAAATAAAAAAGAAAATATTGCGGTTTCACTGTCGCCGAAACAACAGGAACATTCATTGTTCGGATGCCTGTGTGGAAAGTAATAATGTTTATCAATCATTTTTTAAGCACTATGTGGAACCACCGGACAGTACGCGAAAATCTTGGCATTTCGCACCACTCCTCAGTTGATTGGCGGTCCTTCTGTTCCGAGATCTGTGAGGACTGGCTTAACAAACAAAAACTCATTGGAGGCGACGGGATAGCTGTCGAAATCGACGAAACCCTTATTGTGCGCTGAAAGAGGCAGGATGGCTAGTCAGATATGGCTTTTCGGCGGAATTGAATAAGTTTCAGTGATTGTTGGAAGGCATATAAAAACCTCAACCGGCATTTTCCACACCACTCAGAAAATTTTGTGGACCCTCAGGATTTGTGAAAAATAAAAGAGGGAGATTAATGATTGCTCAAGAGAGGGAGAGCGGTGTGCACTTACCTTGCTTACTAACCAAAAAGAGATTGCCTTGCCTTCTCTGCCTTTTTTAAAGTTTATTTTTCACAGGTCAGGTGACAGTTAATCACATGACCTTTTGGTTATTTAAAGGGAGATTCTTCCCAGTTTCTTGTTTGTATGGACAAGCCTTTATTACTCCAACAGGACTGGTTCCCTTTGGTGAAGCAGTTCCTTGATTTAGACCATTCTCTGGACGCGAACCCAGAGAGCCTTACATTCAATTCTGTTCTAGCATCAACAGCTGAAGTTAACCCCGCTCACCTTTGTTTCGTGCTGGAGTCACAGAGCAAGTACAAGGATCCACTTAGTGATTTTTTCCGACAGTGATGTGCAAAGGGGGTTGGAGAAAATGTTCGGGGTGGAGTCACTGGGAATAACAGAACAAGGATTAACAGATTATGATGAGCGGAAGATTGCGCTCTTCCAACAATCCATCCTGTTTAAAGATAATAAGTATTATGTCCAGTTGCCCTGGGAGGAAGATAAAATATCGTGTGTCCCATCCAACCATGCTGTCGCCTTGCGCATATTAGAACATGTAGCGTGAAACCTGGAGAGGAAACAGCTTTACCAAGAATATCTGCAGGTTTTTCAGCAGCAAGAACGGGAGGGTATAATAGAGGAGATTTTTGTGCCTCCTCAGAGATTTAACGAATTTATTTGGATTCCGCATAGACCAATTGTGAAATCGGACCCGACTACGACCACCAAAATTCAGCCAGTATTCAACTGCAGCCTCAAAGTTGGGGACTCTCCATCTTTGAATGAAGCTACTTACCAGGGAGTAAACTTAACAACTGACCTATTGGATTTGCTACTCACTTTCCGCTCCAATAATCATGTTGTGTTGGCGGACATCAAGAAGGCCTTTTTGATGATCCGCCTGAAGCTGGAATCGGATAAGAACAGGTTCTGTTTTTTTTGAAGGATGGCGAACGACTACGTTGTTTTAGGTACAACACAATCATTTTTGGATTTGCTTCCAGTCCATTTATTTTAAACTATGTTCTCCGGTATCATGCTGCACAGTTTCCTATGGATAATTGCAGATTTATGATGGAAAATCGTTTTTATGTGGATAATCTCATCATGTCTAGTGATAGTCCAGAGGAGCTGTGTGGATTATACACTCTCTCTCGGGAGCGGTTACATCAAGGAGGGTTCGAACTACAGTCTTGCAATTCTGACCATGCAGGAATTCGAAGCAAGATGGAGGAGCATGGTACACTGAGTGTCCATGGCAGTGGTTGGGAAAAGGTATTTGGTTATCAGTACTGTCCTCTCTCCGACACCCTTCGATTGGCTGCGGTTAAGTGCAACCCTGATGCTTCTACTAAAAGACAAATTCTCGGGGAGACCACAAGAGTCTATGATCCTTTATCGTTGTGCTTGCCCGTTTCATTGCGAGGTCGAATTCTGCTAAGCAGGCTTTGGGAGAAAGGATTAGGGTGAGATGTACTGGTTCCACCTGAATTTCTTTCTTCTGGAAGAAACTTTCTTCAGATCTTTCTGGATTGGGGACCATTTCCTTTCCCCATAAGGCACTCAGTGAGAGTGAACCTGGCAAACTCTTCCTATTTTGTGACGCCTCCCTGGAAGCCTATGGGTTTGCGGCATATGTGGTTCAGAAGTGTCGATCTTGTTTGGTATTTGCCAAAGCTAGGGTGGCTCTTTTGAAAAAGAAAACACTTCCTACTCTGGAGCTCATAGCTGTGTTCCTGGCCATGAAGTGCCTGTCTACGATTCTAAAACTTTGGAGGATTCACTCCTTCTGAGATTCACGTGGCCACAGATTCTCAAGTGGTCCTCTCTTGGCTTGTCTCGGGGACCATCGTGAGCAAGAACCTGTTTGGCCAAAATAGGCTAAAGGATATCCAGCAGATGAGCGTTGAATTGGAAGCCACTCTCAACTTGTAGCCCTCATTTCGGTACATCCCAACGGCAGAAAACACCGCTGATTTGATTAAAAGGGGAATGATGCTGGAAAGGTTCAAAACCTGTTTCCAATTCTGGTGCTATGGTCCAGGTTGGTTGAGTGGCGGCACCACTCCTTGGGCTACTCAAGACTTGCCGTGCCTCAACAAACGCAGCCAAGGTATAGCTCGTGCGTCTTGGAATGCTGCGATCCTCCATGGAGAGGAAACACCTACTGTTCTCTTCATTTAATAAACTCTTAAGAGTGACTTCCTTAGTCCTGAAATTTATCAATCGCTTGTGTCGGTTAGAGTTGACAGTGAAAAACTGGCAGCAGTTTTGCTTATGCCAGGTATATGCTGAGGAACTGGATTTTTTGCTAGATCCCTCGGGCAAGACGGTACCTGGGTTGGTGCGCTACCTTGATTTGTTTATTGATGAAGGTCTAATCAGGTCAGGTGGCAGAATTGTTAGATCTCTCCACTTTAGCAGGGAGGTTAAACACCCTATTCTGTTGGCAAAGAGTCACCTGATTACCAAGCTTATCATAATGGATGCGCATGCCAGGTGCCAGCACTTAGGGATTACATCCACTTTAGCGGAACTGAGACGTTGTGGCTACTGGGTGCCAAAAGGCAGACAGGCAGTGAAGACGATCCTTACTTCATGCGCACTGTGCCGAAGGTACAATGCCAGACAAGTCTTGCCACCCAATGTAGCTAACCTGCCCGTATCCCGTATTGAACTGGAAGTTCCCTTCAAGCATACGTGAGTGGATTTCACCGGTCACCTTTGGGTTAGGCAAGGTGGTAAGGAGGTGAAAATGTATCTACTGATCTTCACGTGTCTCAGTGTCAGAGCTATACACATTGAAGTGCTACCTGACATGAGTGTGTTGGCCTTTCTGCAGGCATTGATGCGGTTCACGAACCTGTATGGCATCCCGTCTACCATCTACGGTGATAATGCTAAAACTTTCGTAGGAGGCGGTCGATTGCTTAAAAGGTTGATACTAAACCATGATTACCAACAGAAGTTTGGCTCCTGTTCTATCAAGTTCTGCCCCATTCCACTTTACTCACCTTTTTTTTTTGTTTTTTTTTTACACAGTGATCACCACTTATCAAGGCCCGGAAGCCACTCAGGGATAAGGGTTATTGCAAGTACATTACGTTAGTGTGGAGATTTGATGAAGTGTTTACTTAAGGGGGCGGTTCATTAGGAATTTGTTAACATTGGACTTGAAAACATCCAAGTTGTAGTCCGGAGGGAAGCAGGCAGACGGAACAGAGTTCCACAGGTGTGCAGTTCTAAGAAAGAAGCTTTGTTCATGGAATCCGCGTTTTGATTTAGGCACAGATATAGAGTGGGGGAAATTTTTCACAGTGGATTCAGCTAGACGGGTGTTTTTCGTGAAAGATTGGCGAGGGGGGACCAGAGATTGGAGTTCAGACGAGCATTTGCCATGGAAATAACGATAAAACAAGGATAGGCTCGCAACGTCTCTTCTGTGGGAGAGAGGTTGCAGGGTAGAGAAAAGGGCATCCCCCACTAAGCCACAAAGTCTATTTTGTACTCTGTCAAGGCAGGATAGGCTGTTTTTAGCAGCTCCTGCCCAGATATGGCAACAGTATTCCATCCTTGGACGTACTTGGCTTTTATATAGATAGAGAATTAGTAGTGAGATATCTTCTGGAGCGGTAGAAGGATCCCACCATCTTTCCAGCGACCTTGGCAACGGACTTGATGTACGTGTTCCATTTCAGATCAGGAGTAAAGGTCAAACCCAGAAGCTTGTCAAAACACGGGGCCTCTCCCAGACGAGAGCCATCCATCCCAATTGATGCCAGATGGGGATCAGAGCGTTGATGACGTAAGGATAGGAGTTTGGTTTTAGATGCATTAAAGGTAACCAGCCATGTCTTCCCCCACTGAACTACGCGCTCGAGATCAGAGGAGAGAGAATCAGAGAGAACTTTGTCATTTACAGCTTTTGATGTGTTGCCGTAGATGGTCGTGTCATCAGCATAGATGTCAACGAATGATTTAAGTATGTGTTTAGGGAGGTCATTGATGTAGATCAGGAAGAGAGTTGGGCCCAAGATTGACCCCTGAGGGACTCCAGCATTAATACTGCGGGCCTCTGATTTTTGTCCATCGACCACTACTCTTATGAGCCTATCGGAGAGAAATGATTTAATGATTGAGAAAACATTTCCAGTTATACCGTAGCTGGAAATCTTGTGAAGTAGACCCTTATGCCATACCTTGTCGAAGGCCTTTGATATGTCAAGAGCAATTGCCCTAGAAAGGAAGCCTTTGTCAAGAGATTCACTAATCCTGTGAGATATAACCGTCAGCACATCTGCGGTAGATCTTGCAGAGCGGAAACCATATCGTGTGTCACAAAGAAGGTTGTTTCTGCTGAGGTGGTTGACTATTTCTCTATTTAATATGGATTCCAGCAACTTACTCATGACACACAGAAGACTTATTGGTCTGTACTGAGAGGGAGATGACTTATCGCCTGAATTCTTAAATACAGGGCAAACTGATGAGGTCTTCCAGGGAGTCGGAAAGCACTTCTCCTTAAGGCAGTGCTTAAACAGTTTCGTAAGTATGGGAGCAAGTTCTGGTTGAAGCTTTTTTAACACTATAATTGGGATGCCGTCAGAGCCAGTTGCTTTACTGGAATCAAGGTTCTTGATTAGCTTGGCGACCTCATGCATGGATATTTGTATGTTACCTAACGTGTTCTGTGTTATAGCAGGAAATATGGGGAGTTGGTGGCCTTCGTCGTATAGGGTAGAATCAGCTGCAAAGTTCTTGGCAAATAGTTTTGCCTTGTCTGACGCTGACGAGATGATAATGGTTGGGACAGAACGCACACTTCTGTTCAGGATCCTATTTGTTATTTGCCAAAACTGGTGGGAACCAAGCCGCTGATCAGCTACCTTGGATTTAACAGACTGGGCATATAGCTCTCTTGCATTTTTTATTACTCTTTTACAGCGGTTGCTGGCAGTCCTGAAAGCAGCTTTAGTCTCAGTGCATCTATTACGGTAGCTATGGAAAAAGTGATTTCTGTGCATGATAGCAGCAGCACATTCTGGGGAGAACCATGGCTCGCTGTTAGGTTTTTGTTGGAATTTTTTAGATGGTATGAATTGGTCTATGCCTACAATTAACCATTCGGTCAGATCTGATACTATAGAGGACCCTTCCTTTTTAAACATGGAATGCAGAGGTAGATCAGATATGAATGTACAAAAGCTATCCCAGTCAGCCATAGAGTATCGATATACAGTACGGTGGAGGGGTACGTCTGGGGACTTATTACATTTCGTTTTTATCTTAACTGATACGAAGGAGTGGTCGGAGGATCCTGGAGGAGAATGAACGGAACATGAATATAGCTCAGGGGGAAGTTGAGAGAAAAAGGTCTAGGAGGCTTACATATTGACCAGTAGTATCGGGTACACGGGTGGGTTCGCGAACAATCTGGGTGAGGTCATAAGCAATGGCAAAATCATGACAAAACCTCCCCTCATCATCTGTCTTATTTGAATGGGTCAGCCATTCCACGTTATGGACATTGAAGTCACCATAGATGTGGATGTTGGCCGAGGGATGTGCAGACAGGATGTGGTCTATTTTCTCAGATATGCTCTTAAAGATAGTAACTCCGCTGTTATGGGGCCGATAAAGGGCAAATATAAATGCAGTAGTGTTAGCAAGTGCAACCCTGAAGCACATATAGGGTAAATTAGGATCTTCTCTAGAGATATCCCTGCCACACGGGAAGCCATCTTTAATGTAGGCACATATTCCATGCCCATGGCGATCTTGGGGGTCAGATTTAGCTGTTAAATTAGAGTATCCGTTTATTATGAACTCATCTAGGGAAGTGGTCGGCCCTATTCCAGTTTCGCTTAGAAATAATATGCCCGGTTTCGTCTCCTGTAATTGGGTTTCAACCTGTGGAATGTTGGAACGTAGACCCCTGATGTTGGAGAAGGAGACCTGGTAGTAGGGGTCTACGTTGGAAGATGGGGTTCTAGGTTTAATCGAGTTTTTATTCTGGAGATATTTCATGTTGAGGTTTTGGGATTTGTGGAACAGTTCGACATACTTGGTTAGAGCAGTACAGTGAGGGAAAGTAAGAGAGAAAAAGACAGGAAATTTGGGTGGGAGGTGTTTGGGAGAGGAGTATCCAGACAATTAAGAATTGTCTTTACAAGGTGGTTGGAAGAGGTGAGATGGATTATTTGTCGTTACTTACCATCATATCGGATATCCAAAGAGCTATCAATAACCGCCCTCTGACTTATCGAGAATCTACAAAGAAAGAGTTAGCAGCAGTAACTCCTAACATGGTTTTGCGGCCTAATAAGAGTCCTGGGTTGCTTTTAGATCTGAACAATGAGGATTTTGCCTCCCATCTCCCACCCAGCCGAGAAAGGCTGCTCAGGACCATGCAGTTTCGGAACCAGTGACTAGAGAGTTTCCGCACTCTGTGGTATAATGAGTACCTGTTGAGCCTCCGGGAGAAACCCCAGGGGCGTTCTAGAGTGCGCTTCCAAAACAGATTAAAGGTTGGAGATGTGGTATTGGTGAGGAGCAGTAGCACACATAAGCCTCGGCCGTTTTGGGTTCTTGGGATCATTTTGGAGATGTTTTACGGAGACGATGGGGTAGTCAGGTCAGCAAGGGTAAAAGAGGGGGGTGACGGTGCGTATCCACTCGTTAAAAAACTTATTCCCCCTTGAATAATGGATCCATACCCGCATCTGTTGATAGGCCTGTGTTACCGGCTGTCTTGCATGGCAAGAAACATGGAGCCCAGTAAACTATTACCCGAAAGCATTGTTTTTTTCCTGTTATTATTGTACATAATTCTAGTCTGCGACACTATTAAATGTTTTTTTGTTTTTAAGCAGCAGACCCGACTAGAGCTGTAAACAGTTGGATATAAAAAAAAAACGACTTCTTAAAGGTAAATATTCGGGTGGTCCCCCACTACCCCAGTGACACCCGAAAACCTATAAAAATCAGGTTATCTTTCAGATGCAAGGTTCATTGTTTACTTGCGGTTTTAACGATGTAAGATTCCGTTGTACGGAAGACCAAATCGGCCAAAATGTCTATGATGTTTTTATTGGCGCTTTTCTTCGTATTTTTAATAACATTTTTTTGCACCATTTACAAGTTCTTTTTACAAATAAGTTTTTTAATACTGTAATAGTAAAATAAAGATACATTTATTAATTATACGGAAAAAGTATCTCGTAATGTTTTCACACGAGATTTTTTTCCTGTTGATTTCTCTTTTTTTTTTTTAATATTAAAATTGATTTAAAGTGATTTTCAAGCCTTTAACATGACGGAGTTTATAATGAAAACCAAATTACCGTTAAAATTAAAATAATCTTTATTAGAAATTTGTAACAAAATAACAAAATTATAAAACTATTAGATTAAAATTGAGAACTTTTAATTAAACAACGTGAACGTTTTATAATGAGTGTTTTCATGAAATGTATTTTTAATAATAAAAAAAGTGAACTTTTTTTACTTAAACTTCATAAAAAAAAAACGTATCCAATATAGAATTTTACTAAAATAATTTTACTATTACAGTAGTAAAAAAAATATTTGTAAAAAAAAAACTTGTAAATGGTGCAAAAAAATGTTATTAAAAAATAAGAAAAGCGCCAATAAAAACATAGTAGACGTAAATAACAATTAAAACAGTATATCAATTTAAATATTTAAATTCAGTAAATAAATTTAAATATTTAAATTATGGCCGATTTGGTCTTCCGTACAACGGAATCTTACATCGTTACAACCGCAAGTAAACAAGGAACCTTGCATCTGAAAGATAACCAAAAATCGACAAATTATGTGAGAAAATAAAAATAAAAATAAAAATAAAAAAAGGAGATTGCTTACTTGGTGGCGCCGGCCTCGAGGGCGGAATTCTAATCTGAGTGGTTGAGAGAACGAGTCTCTTATAGACTTGGAGGAGTAGGGGGAGGCACTATTCTTCTGTTATAAAAGAATTGTGTCTCTGACTAGCGCCAGTTCTGTTAACGACTTACTGGTGAACGGTTGGCACAAATTAGTTACTCGCTGCTCGCCGTACTACAAAACTTGTTACTCGACCCAGTAGGGGGGGTCGCTTAGGGCATCCTTTGCAACCCCTCGGAGCTTACGCTATCACCGGGTAATCTACTTTACCCTCTAAATAGTTTTTTTTTCCACAACTTGCAAAGGTTTGCTGCTTACTCTTTCGTCGGTTAACTACTGTCATGAACGTCACGAAAGAGCAGCTCCTACGCAGAAGGGAGTCATTGACTCAGAAGATTCAGGGACGACTGAAGATGTGTCGTGATGGAGTTAGGCCATCGGCGTACTCATTCTTAAGGACGGAGATTCGACAATTCATTGTCGAGTTAGAGACTTGTATCACACAGCTGGAGTTAGGCTCCTTTGATGAGAGTACACCTGCCGAGATTGAGGGTGCTTGGCTGCCTCAACTAAAGGATTATTATGAAGACTTGGGCGATTTGGATCAAGCATACCGACAGCCAGAGCCCAGCCCTTACTCAGAATCTGCCTTTGAGTTCTCAAGGGCTTCTGCAACTACCGGGAGAGGTTCTTCCTTCATTGTTAAACCCCCACGTATACAGATCACAGGGCCTACATTTAGCGGACAGGAAATGGAGTCCGACCGCATGAGTTTCAGAAACTTCTTGACTAGGTTTGAGAACTGCGTGATCGGCATGGCCAATGATGCCGAGAGGTTGAACTTCTTGAAGTGTTCACTCTCAGACAGAGCCTTGAGGCTGGTAAATCACCTGAGTTGCACTGACACCAATTACCAGCAAGCCATGGCTATACTGAAGAGGGAGTATCTGGACCTGGATGAAATCATTGACCAAATATTCCAGGATATTCTGGACTATGTACCAAAGAAAGGTGGAGCCCTTTTTGAGCTGGGGGACTTCGTTTCCAGGACGGCATCGCTGTTGGAAGAGCTGGGGAATTCCTTTTCGTGTGACTTTTCTGTGGACAATTCTGGCGGAGCCAGACTGATGGCTAAGATTCTGTTTAGGAAATTTCCTCTCGAACTGAAAGGCGAGATAATAGCGCTAACAAATAGACGGGTGCCACCTTTGTCCTCCATATTGAGACTAACTGGAGAAGCAATAAAGAGATTGCAGATTAAGGGCGGTGTCTCCACTGCATTTACATCAACAGTAAGACAGAATACGTCTCAAAAGTTTGGTAGGGGGAACGCTATTACTCCTTCTTTTCATGTGGATGTGAACAATGCAACTTCAACCGGGTATTCCCGCACGTTGCCACCCATTCTCTCAGTAACATTCTCTTGTGGACCAAAGACAGTGTCAGTGAATTGCCTACTGGACACGGGTAGCGGGCGGACATATCTGGCGGCAGATGTACTGAGAACTTTGTGCCCAATCGAAACCCTTGGTGTCAATTGTCAGCTGAGATTGTCTACTTTTCTAGGTGAGTGTCAGCGTGGGTTCACAGAGGTAGTCCTGGGAGTTGACTTGGGTTCTGGAAGGACAGTGACATCTCCTGTCTTGGTAGCCGATGGTATGGACTTGTCGGTTCGAGTGGCCAACCTGGAATCTCTATTGCGTGTCTTTCAGGATGCAAAATATGCTTTGGCCGGCCAGTTTGAGACCGGAAAGGATTTAATACCGATCAAGGGAATAATTGGGTTAGACCTGATTGAACACCTGGACTCCTTAAAGCTGATCCCGTGTTTGAATGGATGGGCCTTTGCAACCCCGCCTGGATTGGTCCCGTTTGGAGCAGTGGACTCTTTTTTCTTGGAAGATAAGCCCCTCTCTGAGGTTACTCACCTCTCGTTTAATTCGGTAATGGAACATACCCCCCAGGTCGATTCATCACATTTATGTTTTGTCCTTGAAACACAATCAACATACCTGGATCCCATGGCGGAGTGCTTTCCTGACAGTATGGTACAAAGAGGACTAGAACAAATGTTTACGTTGGAATCTCTGGGGCTTCCCAGTCAGGAGGACTTTTCTGATTACGATAAAGTTCAGATGAAGCGATTTGAGGAAACGGTAGAGCTTCGGGATGGAAGCTATTATGTGGAGCTCCCCTGGCATCACGATAGATTAGCCAGAGTCCCCTCTAATCATGCAACTTCCTTGCATGTTTTAGACCGGGTAGCAGCAAACTTGACTAAAAGAAAAATATATGATGAATATTTGGAGGTGTTTCGTCAGCAACAGGAGGACGGTATAATTGAAGAGATTTTTGTCTCCCCTCAGGAGTTCGACAAATATGTGTGGATACCACATAGACCAGTTTTCAAGTCGGACCCTACGGCAACTACCAGGATAAGACCAGTGTTCAACTGTAGTTTGAAGACAGGAGATGGATTATCGCTGAACGAAGCAGCATATTCTGGCGTTAACTTAACAGGGGACATCTTAAAGTTGTTGCTGGCCTTTAGAGCCAACAATTATGTGCTACTAGCAGACATTCGCCGAGCCTTCCTAATGATTCGGCTTAAGTTGGAGGCGGATAGGAACCGGTTTTGCTTTTTTCTTAAACAAGGAAATTGTTTGCGCTGCTTCCGCTATACCACCTTGATATTCGGGTTTACTTCCAGCCCATTTGTGTTGGGGTGCATCTTAAAATTGCATGCGGCAAAATACCCTCAAGATGCTTGCCGCAGAATGATGGAGGACCGGTTTTATGTGGATAACCTTGTGGCATCCGTGGCAGACGCGAGTGAGCTTACTACATTGTATTCCCTTGTTAGAGAGCGTTTGCTGGAAGGGGGCTTTATTATCCAGTCATGCAACTCAAACAGTCAGGTGCTCCGCAATAGGATGAAGGAGGATGGTACTCTAAGTATCCATGAAGAGGAGTGGGAGAGAGTACTGGGCTACCGATACTCCCCACATTCGGAGGAGTTGTATGTCGCTCCGGTAAAGTGCAATCCTGACGTGACAACTAAGAGAGGTGTTCTTTCAGAGTCAGCTAAGGTCTTCGATCCGTTGTCCCTATGTCTCCCGGTTACTATCCGCAGTAGAGTGCTAATCAGGTCCATGTGGAAGAATGGTGCAGGTTGGGATGATCCACTCCAGCCAGCGATCTTGAGCGATTGGAGAGAGCTAGCCAGGGACCTTTCCGGGTTGAGTGATTTCCGTTTTTTGCGCAAGGCGCTTATGGCAGGGCTACCTGGAGATATGTACCTGTTTTGCGACGCGTCCAAGGAAGCATATGGGTTTGCCGTGTATATCGTACAAAATGGTCGGTCATCCTTATTATTTGCGAAAGCTAAGGTGGCACCTATGAAGGACAAGACTTTGCCTGTGTTGGAACTAATGGCCGTTTTCCTCGCCTTCAAGTGTCTCCCCACAATCCTGGACAATTGTGAAGGATTTGTTCCCGAGAATTTGTGTATAGCCACGGATGCACAGGTGGTCTTGTCCTGGATTTTATCTCAAAACATGGCTAGCAAAAATGTTTTTGCAAAAAATAGACTTAAAGACATTCTGCAGATGAAAGTGGAGTTGGAGTCTCGCTATGGCTTGAAGACTCTCTTCAGATATGTTGATAGTACACTCAACCCGGCGGATTTGTTAACAAGAGGATTAACATTGAGAAAGTTCCAATCCAAGATGGAATTTTGGTGTTCAGGCCCTTCCTGGCTATGCGAAGGAATATCTCAATGGCCAGGACAGGACATGCCCTGTTTGAGTGAGATATGCCAGCGAATGACCCGCAGTTCAGCAAATTGTTCCTTGATCCATGATCAAGAGTACACTTCGGCCATACCTTTTCAGAGGTTTTCCTCATTCTCTGGTTTACTGACTGTTACTGCCTTGGTGTTTAAGTTCCTAGCCATCCGATTTAATCGACAATGGGACTACAACTCTAAGGCAGCGATCTACCTTATGAAGACAGTGCAACGGCAAGAATTTCCCGTGGAAGTGGAGTACCTAAAGGAGCCGCGTGGTAAACCCATGCCAGTTAGGGTTCGTGCTCTGGATCTTTTTCTGGACCCTGACGGTTTGATTCGATCTCGGGGAAGAATCAACCAATCTTCCCACTTTGGTTATGAAGTTAAAAACCCCATTCTGATAGGGAAACATCATCCTGTTACCAGACTCATCATTTTAGATTGTCATGAAAGGTGTTGCCACCTTGGAACTGGGTCAACTCTAGCGGAGTTGAGGCGAAGCGGTTATTGGGTCCCGCAGGGTCGACAAGCTGTGAATAAGGTACTGGCTGTTTGTGCCAGATGTAAACGTTATAATTCAACGCCAGTGACGCCGAATGCTGCTGCTGCCCTGCCGTCGCACCGTACCGATTTCAGAGTCCCCTATCAACACACTGGGATTGATTTTACTGGCCATCTTTGGGTGAGTGACGGGAAACGAGATACGAAAATGTACTTGCTCCTGTTCACTTGTTTGAATATCAGAGCAATACACATTGAAGTAGTTCCCAACATGAGCGTACCCTCTTTCTTCCAGGCACTGGTTCGATTTACTAACCGATATGGCGTTCCCGAAACCCTTTATAGTGACAACGCGAAAACGTTTATAGGAAGTGGAAAGATTTTCGATCGTCTCTCTCTTTTTACGGACTATCAAAGAAAATACGGTCCTTGTAAGTTAAAACTTAAAACCATTCCCTTGTTCTCTCCTTGGTATGGAGGAACATGGGAGCGATGTATCAAGACCATGAAGAATTGCCTATTTAAGATTCTTGGCAGGGGTAGATTGGATTACTTTACCCTTCTGACAGTGTTATCGGATATTCAGAGGTCTGTTAATAACCGGCCTCTTACTTACCAGGTGTCAGCCGACAAAAATGCTACTCCAATTACCCCTAATATGTTCCTTAAGCCCAATCAGAGCCCCGGGCTATTGATACGACTGGATAGAGAGGATAGAACAACCTTGTTGCCTCCCAGCAGGGAGAGGCTAATTCAAACCTTGGAACTTAGGGACCAATGTCTGACAGATTTCCACAAACTATGGTATGAGGAGTACCTGCTAGAGCTGGGAAGGAAGATTCCTGGTCGATCCCGACTCAGTACAAGAACCCGCCTCCAGAATGATGATGTTGTGCTGATTAAGAGTCCTTTGAAACCCAGACCGTTTTGGGTCTTAGGAACTATTACTGAACTGATTCCAGGCCATGATGGTGTCGTTAGAGCAGCACGTGTACAAAAAGGGGAGGGCTTGGAGGAAGTACATTCCCTGAAACATCTGTACCCCTTAGAGCTTTCTAGGACTCCTGAAGGACCTCCTGTTGCGGAGGGAGGGGAGACGTTGGATTTACCCCCTAGTGTTGAAGAGCAGGTCTGGTTGTGTCCCCTGTGCAGCTCTCCGCAGCAGAATCAGAATATGATCGGGTGTGACTCGTGCGACGATTGGTACCATTTCCGATGTGTCGGTATCGACTCAGAACCTCCCAACAGGCAAAAGTGGTATTGCCCAGAATGTGCGCCCCTTAAAAAACGACGGGGTAGACCTAGCCTGCTGCCTGCTTGATTGATATCTGGACTGATCGACTACTGCTATATTGTACTAACAGTTGTTTTTGTGATTAAGTATTTTGGTGGTCTGTCATTTTTATGTAACTTTTTCTTTTTCTTTTCTCTCTTCTACCTTTTGTTTTTTTTTCTCGTTTTTGTCGGGAGTGTGTGAGAAAATAAAAATAAAAAAAGGAGATTGCTTACTTGGTGGCGCCGGCCTCGAGGGCAGAATTCTAATCTGAGTGGTTGAGAGAACGAGTCTCTTATAGACTTGGAGGAGTAGGGGGAGGCACTATTCTTCTGTTATAAAAGAATTGTGTCTCTGACTAGCGCCAGTTCTGTTAACGACTCTCTTCCTCTCAACGCTACGATTATTTGCTGCGATTATTTTGTAAGTTGTTTATCTCCTCTTTGTCTTTTTCCTTTCCTTCTTCTTCACCGAGTCGGATTTTCTTTTTCTTTTTTTTTTTTGCTCTACTTTTTACTGTTTTTATAACAGTTTTGTTTGAACATTTTTTAACCGTTTTTTTAACGGTTCGGCTATGGCCGCTGCTGCGAGCCAGACGCCCATTATTGTTGACACCATGGAGCAGGAAAGTGCCACACCTTCTTTGTCTAACACTTGGTCTAAACCCCCCAAAATCGACATTGACGTTAAGGACTTCGTGGAAAAGGCAAAACAATGCCTGGAACTCGTCAACGACACCGGCTTAATTGTCAACCTGCCCAAATTAGAGGAGATTAGAAAAAAGTGCCTAACACTATTTGTTGTGGACAGGAAGACTAAAAAGGTTATCAGAGCAACAGCAGACATCGTCATCAACCTCTTGGCCACAGCAGGAGTTAGACCCTTACGCATCATTAAATGTAAGGGTTATAATACCTGGAACATTCTTCTGAACTCTCCTGAAGAATGCATTACAATATCGCAGAAAGAAATTATTACAGCGCAATACATTCTGAGGACCGAATATATGGGGAAACGACAAACTACGGTTTCAGTTTTCCACGTCCCACACCACATCGAAGGAGAACATCTCGGTGCCTTCTTTTTGAAATTTGGAGAAATGGTATCCGTCCAAGTTGACGAGTTCCATGGAATATGGTCTTTTGACATTCTCCTCGATAAAGAAAACTTCACAAACATTCCTTATTTCCTAGAAGTAGGAGAAGAAAAATTACCCATTATAGTAGCTGGCAGGAGACCAACTTGTTGGAACTGTAGTGAAATTGGGCATCTGACATCGGAATGCCCCAAAAAAAAACCCACACCAAACCCCAAAAGACTCACCGGACAACACCTGGGAAGCACAACCACCACAAGCTTTCCTAAACTTACCAGCCACGATACAACCCCGGATGAACCACTCAGAGGAGAACCCTGGCAGATCGCCCCCGGGAAGAAAACCCCTGGACGCCTGAGCCTCGAGCAACAGAGAGAGCAAGCCATGCTCAAAAATGACCCGGGAAAGGATAAATACCTCGAAATTGTTAACCTAAAAAAGAAACTGGACTCTCAAAAAAAGAAAATACCCCAATCCCCGTGCAAATCACCTCCACCAAAAAACATAAAATTAATAAGTCAGTCCCCCACTACATCCAAAACTCCTTCTCCTTTCAAAATGCCTCCTCCAGTCACAACTCCCATTTCTCCCAAAATATCCAAACTAACACCACTAAGTCCCCTTAAGAAACACAAATCCTCCACTCCTGTTACAGCCACCTCTAAGTCCCCTCACAACACTCCTCCTGCCTCTCCTGAAAAAAACCCTACTGACCCTACTAACATGGATACTACCCCCGCTATTGAACAAAAGAAAAAAACCCTCTACCTCCCTGGAAAGGATATCTGTATTCTTAATACAGCTGCTATTAATAACAGCAAAAACCTAAAAGGCCCAGACCTAGGCAAGTTAGCCGATTTCAGGGAGGTAGGGGGGAAGCTAATAGACACCCCCACCAACTTCCCCAATGCAAGACGGGTTTTAACCGTAATAAGAAAAAGAGAAGAAGCTAAGGACCTATGGCAAATGCTGGAGGAGGCAAACAAGACCTTTAATCTTTCCCCTCCCCTAGCTATCTTTAAAGACTCTGATATAAAAAGCCTAAAAAAATGTTGTGTTGGGAGGGTCCCGGTTAAAATGCACCCCTCCTTGTATAGGATAGTAAAACTAACCTATCCCCTGCATGTCGGCGGTATCTCTCGTGACGGACTCATCGATACTGCGATGGGTACCTATTCCCTCACGAGAGCTGTCGGCACGCTCACGACCGCGATGTTCGTTTCTGGTACTCAACCCTAAGGCACCACCATGGATCTCAAGCTTGCTAGTTTAAATGTCCGAGGGCTAAGGGCCGACTCGCGCAAATGGCGCTTGAGTTTGGACCTGCAGCACCTCGGAGTGGATATCTGTTGTGTGCAGGAAACCCACCTTATTCCTGGTGACCATTTGGGTGCACTGTCTAAGACCTTTGAGGCTTACTCAGCGCACTATAATTCTCGCTCGAGAGGGGTTTCCTGGCTAGTTAAAAGGTCTCTAGATGCGTCGTGTGACCCGTGTTACTTGGATCCGGAGGGAAGACTATGTGTTTTGGATGTTACCATAAAGGGTAGGGCATTACGTCTTATTGGGGTTTATGCGCCCAATAGCCATTCTGAGCTGGCTGGTTTTTTTCGGCGGATCGAGCAGTTCATAGATGTTTCCAGAACGGTTATCTTAGCGGGAGACTGGAACGCCGTCCTGGATCCCGAGTTAGATCGATTTGGGTTAACATCTAGGGGAACTAACAGAGATCGGGATGCTGTTGTATTTCATGAATTTGTGGATAAGTTTGATCTTATCGACAAATTCCGAAATGAAAAGCCCCGTGACTTAGTGTGGACTTGGACAGGTAGAGGCGGCTCCGATTCGATACAGCTCTCGAGCTATATCGACCGGTTCTTAGTTAGGCGAGTCGACGTAGGAGTATTGGATTGTCCAAGTTTCCACAATATAGTTTACTCGGATCACAGACTTGTTCGTGTACGGGTAAACTTAGATAGACCTAAGCCTAGATTAGCCGGTTACTGGAAGCTCAACACGTCGTTGTTCGATGTGAAGGGCTTCCGTGACGGGCTATTACTAACCCTACAGCGGGAATTGACGGGGGCAATTATTGGGAATAAGTGGTGGGTAAAAGTTAAGGAAGCCATTAGGTCCTTTGCTGCTGACTTTAGCAAAAGACTCAATCTAGATTCTAGGGCAGCTAAAGTGACACTAGAGTCTAGACTAGATCGGGCGGTGGAGGAGGGGGATAGTGCTAGCATTAATATAATTAGGGCTCGGCTTGCCTCCCTTGCTGAAAAGGAGCACCAAGCCTTAGCGATTAGGGCTAGGTTAAAAAGAATGCCCCAGGAAGCAACAAACATGGCCGCTGAACTGCGTGCAGAGGAGCTTAGGAAAGCGGCTAATAGGCACATCGCTCGTGTCACATTGCCGGACGGGCGTACCGTGACCACAAACCAGGGTGTGCTGGAGGCGTTTAGATCCCATTTCCAGGAGCTTTTTTCCATGGAACCCGGTCTGTCATTAGAACAGTTTGACACCTATTTGGCTGACTTTTCTCGTCTTTCGACGACCGAAGCGGCTAGGTGCGAAGGTGGCATAACGGAGGATGAAGTCATTGAAGCCTTAAAGCGGGTCGGCCTTAATAAGTCACCGGGGATCGATGGTCTCCCCTACGAAGTGTATTTGAGGTTGTCGCACATCTTTGTCCCCTTGCTGACGGTTTTGTTTAACTCATGGTTTAGGAACGGCTCAATCCCCAAGTACTTTACCATGGGTGTGATAAAGCTTGTTCGTAAAAGCAAAGATGGTGGGGATGGGTTAGGTAATTTCAGGCCCTTAACGATGCTTAACGCTGAGTTAAAGATTTTGGCCAAGATTCTCGCAAATCGTCTGCAGCTTGTCCTGGCTCGTCTTATTAGCCCCGAGCAAACGTGTGCCGTGAAGGGCAGGACAATCCAGGATAACTTGCACTCGATACGCCTGATGATAGAAAAAGTCGACACTGAGGCCGCGCTGATCAATTTAGATCAGTCCAAAGCCTTCGATAGGGTTGACCATCGGTACTTGGGGGCTGTTTTATCGGCGGCCGGTTTTGGCCCGCAATTTTGCTCTTGGGTTCATCTTCTCTATGCTAACCCCGCGGTGATGGTAGAAGTAAATGGGAAGAGGTCGAGACCCTTCAGTTTGTCACGTTCCATTCGTCAAGGGTGCCCGTTATCACCCATGCTATATGTGCTTGCGATCGAGCCATTTTTGCGCAGGCTAAGGGTGAATCCGGTCCTACGCGGAATCACTTTGCCAGGTGTGGATGCCCAGGCGAAGTACTCCGCCTATGCCGACGACGTAACTGTGCTTGTAACGAGCAGTGCTGAGATTAGTGTCGTCGGTGTAGAAATCAGATTGTATGAAACGGTAACAGGGGCCAAAATTAACTGCGACAAGTCTTCAGGTTTGCGCATTGGTGCCTGGAGGGGTATGCCCCTTCAGGGGCCCTTTAGTTGGAGTGATGGGCCTTGCAAGATACTCGGCGTCTGGTTTGGTCCTGACCTCCAGCTGGAGAAAAATTGGTCGGAGGTTCTGAAAGCGGTACGGTCTGCAGCTTCACGGTGGATCAGTAGAAACCTTTCATTAAAGGGGCGAGCGGAGGTGTGTAATACTCACATCTATCCAATCGCTATTTATCGTCTATCAGTGCTTCCAATCCCGTCAGATACACTGCTATATTTGCAGAGGGCTCTTTTCAACTTCTTATGGCTTGGAAGGGCCCCTAAGGTCTGTCGCGATGTCTGCTACCTACATCCTTCTGAAGGCGGTCTAGGTATGCCAAACGTGGAGATTCGGCTATACACGCTACGGCTCTACTACCTAGATCGAATGTGCACACAAGATAGGGAAAACAGTGGCCTCTGGATGGAGGACACTAAGAAAGCCTTCCCGGCTTTGAGAGGGGTGCACTACTCCGAGGGGGAGGCACACAGGTTGCCCCGAGGTGAATGTCCCTTCTATCGCGAGTGCCGGCGCGCACTGAAGTCCCTCTTAAGAGTGAAGGAAAGCCTCTCTAACACTCTGCTGTTGTCCCGAAAGGCATTATATCGGGTTTTAGTGAGGGGATCCGTAACGGATGTCATCGGTGGGAGGCTCCCTTTGACGAAGGAGCAGCTCCGCTCAATCTGGCCTTGGGCGCCTGGGTCAGGATGCCTCACTAACGACGAGGCTTCCCTGACCTGGCTGGTAATTCGGGATGCTCTCTGGGTCGGTAAGAGACTCCACTCAGCTGGCTTGGTGGATTCGCCTATTTGTAAACGGTGCGGCGATGAGGACGAGACTTTATGTCACGCCTTCGTTTATTGTCGCAGCGTGACGCCGCTGATTGAGTTTGTTACAGGTCTCATGGTTCGCATACTAAACACATCCTCATTAACTTTGGTTCCTATTAATGTCTGTAGCAATTGGGCTCCGACAACGGATAGGCTCAGAAAAGATTTGTGTTTGACCTTGCTAGCTGTGATGAGAGGTGTTATCTGGAACACACGTATGAAAGTGGTCTATGGATCTGAGGACTTTGCTCCCCTCGACCTTATACGACTCTTCCGTCATTATTTGAAGGATCGTATCAAGGCCGAGAGAGTTAGACTCTCTCCGTCAGACTTTGTTGAAAGGTGGGTGTCAGTTGCGCGTGTGTGTCGGGTGAGAGAAGCAAGTCTTGACTGGTTATTGGATGTTCCTTAGGAAAAAGAATTTTGGGTGACAGGAACGAACGTCAGCCCTGACTCGTTTTTAGTCCAGAGTAGGTCACGATATAGGCAAGAGTAGGACCATTATTTAGGCTTCTTTGTTCATAACCTAGCTAGTGTGTGATAGCGATCATTAGGTCCCTTTTAAGTTTGCCCCCCCCCTTTTCCTTTTTTTTTTTTTTTTTTTTTTTTTTTTTTAACCCCACTCCCCTCCCCAATTAGGTGACAGGTCACTTGATTCGCCAGAGATGCGGGTTCCCTTTCGAAGTTTTCGTAAGAGGTGTTTTAAATAAAGC